>NW_026068020.1:582039-874539 GCF_014885135.2 Alexandromys fortis
CCTCCCCCCCCCCCCCCCGCCAAACTTTTTTCAGAAACTGGGGCAGTGATGGACGTAAGAGGGTTTATCCTCACCAAGTTCTCACTCTGCACAGAGAGGACAGAGAGTGGGCACTAGCTAGTGGATGATCTAGGCTAGCCAGGTAGTTAGTGTCCATCCTCTTTCAGGGACAGTGTCAGGACTGCCACCATTCTTAGTAGTGTCTTGTCTCCTGGAGTTCTTTCAGACGTTGTTGACACCCTCAACGTCAAGGCCTTCTTGACCATTTGTCTTTCTAGAATATATTCTTTACAAGGTTACTTCTAGGCCTGTTTTTCTTCCCTTTCTCCAGCAGCAGCCATTTGTTAGCCTAGCTATAGGGCCTGTAGGGGTGCAGAGGAGTTCAGTGCTGTGCTTAGCATATGAATGAGTGCCAGCTACTCTCTAGACTTGGAGGCATCATCTGCTAGAGAGTTGATTAAAAGGGAAAGGGAGGCTGCTATGCCTTGGGTGGGGCCCTCTCTGGGGTGACCATTGGAGCAGCTGTGTCCTTGGAGGCTGTGTCTATACTCATCAGAAAGTAAAGAAATGCAGTGTTTGTCCAACTGAACAGGGAGGCTGATAGCACATTCCCTGGTTGTAGATGTGTCATGAACCTGAGCCAAGGCAACTGAGGACTTAGACAAAATGTGTGTCTAGAGGGCTTCTTAGCATCCAAGTGCTGTGGATGGAATCCCTCCTCCACAGGCTGCACTGCAGCAAATGCAGTGTCTCTACAAGTAATATCCCTGGACTAGGGCAGTATGTGGCCCTTTTCTCATTGTTTGAGGGTTAAGCAACTCCCTCTTGCAGGAAGAGCCTCACCTATAACTTGGCTTCTGCTGGGCTCCTTGTCAGGGGTTTTTCCCAGAGCACCGGTGAATCAGGTTTACTCATAGGTGCTGGGACCTAGATTCCTAGAAGAGACCAGCCACTGGGACGCTTATGCTCTTATCGGAGTGCCTTGGGGTGGGCTCCTCAGTGATTTACTTGTCCCTTATGGTCTCTGCAGCTCCCAGAACATATCTTTACTCTTGGACTGAGGGGCTCAGCCACCAACCTGATTGTTGCCCTATTCTACCCCTACATAGACTTGGGCACAGGGTGAGGCTGAGGTAGTAGCTGACTGTTGCCTGAGAGTGCAGGGTCGACCCCGTCCGTTAGTTCTTGGGCTATATGTTGGAGATCAGTCCTGCCAGGTCATGAATTACCTCATTCCTGACTTGATAAGCAAGGAAAAGGGTGATTTCAGAAGACCCTAATTTGTTTCTAATTAGGTGTTCTCCTAATTCTGCCTACATTTAAGCTTCTTTCTCCTCTTCCTCCATTTATGATTCCATAGAGAGCTATGCTGTTTCTTTTTTTCTGTTGGGGAATCTAAGCTCCCATTCTAAAAATGACTTACTGTGGCCTCTGACATTGAGCCAGAGTTTTAATCTGTTAAAATCCATTTCATCTCCTGGAAATGATGTTGCTTTGAATAGCTACGGGGACCTATGCTCATGTATGGAGTGGGTAGCCATTTTCCTGTGAGTTCTAATGTCAGGGGGTTTCAGTGAAATACCCTCCACACTCCAACGGCTTTCAGTTGCAGCTTCATGCCTTGGAGTGGGATTTCTTCTATGGCACTACCATGCTGTTCAGGTGATCCAAACCCCCTTTGGATATGTACTTTGTCAGAATCCTTTGTAGCCCTGGGTTAGACTACTGGCAGAGTTACCAGCTAACACAGGTGATGGTAGCTGCTCTGTCCTGTTGGAGTAATGGAGGAATATAGTCTGTGATCTGAGTTGCATATTTAGCTTTCTGGGGATGTCCAGCTGCTTCTTACCCCAGGCCTTCCCCTTTGTCTTGCTATCTGTTTTCAGGATACCATCTTCTGTTCAGGAAGGAAACACCTTCAAAGACTTTGTTTTCCTGCCAAAAGATTCCCTTTGTGAACCTGAGACTTTTATGTGTCATTCAGTACACTGGCTGGTGTCTGTTTGGGGTAATAGTTGAACAGTATTTCATCATGTCCTCTCAGGATGTTGCACAGAAACATAAACAGCAGTCTCCTGAGGCACTGGACCCCAGGCGGGTATGAAGGTGTGGTCACACACTGGCTCCACTTAGAGTGATTTTGGGCTGACACCCTTTCTCTTTCTGTGGCACATCAGGTGCGACCCACCAAGTGCTCCATTGTAGATTTAATCTCTTTAGACTTTGGAGCTGGTCTGAAGCTCAGCTCAACCTTTTCCTACTTGTTTTTTATTTATCTTTTTGGATCTGATAAATGTTATTAATCTTTCTCACCCCATGCTCAGACCTCAACACACACACACACACACACACACACACACACACACAGAGAGAGAGAGAGAGAGAGAGAGAGAGAGAGAGAGAGAGAGAGAGAGAGAATGAGAATCCTCTGAGTCTTGATGCTGACCTAAAGCTGAGAGGGAGTCTGTAGGCCCAGGTCCAGTGCTCCCTGGGTGGTGCTTCTCTGCCTGGGTCTCAGCTCCCAGAAGGCTGCATTTACACCATGGTTGCTGACAGGATAGGGCTTCTCTGCATGTTTCTTGGGTTCAGATGAAAATCTCCATCCCAGAAGGGATTAAGCCACTCTCCCAGTGCAGTGGACCTGCCCTCATGCCCTTCCTGGGAAAGGGGAGACAGGGCTCATATCCTAGGTGGAGACCATTGTGGACATGAGATCTGACTGTTAAGCTCTTTCCCAGAGTGCTTTGTGAGAGAAACCTATCCTGACGACAGTCCTGGCACAGTGTGAGCTGTTGGAAAGAAGAGGACGAAGCATATAGGCCTCATTCAGAGGGGATTCTGAACCTGTGGTGGAGGAAGAGACCCTGAAACCTTTACTGGACACACAACAAACCCTGGTCCTCAAGTATCTTGTATTCTGACATCTTTCCTTCTCATAACATGACTTGGTCCAAGATGTTGTTCTCCCATTTCTCAGGTCTTAGTGTCATTCTCTTCATTCTAATGATGACTTGGGACACATTACACCTGTCCCAGCTTTCATAGTCCACAATACTGCTCATCACAGAATACCACTATATATATGTGCGTAGGAGTGTGGTGCCGACGGAACATGTACTTCCATGGGCTTCCACTCTATCTCATCAGCTCCTGGCTTTCTGCATAGAAATGCTTTCTATCTTTTATTAGATCTTACAGGTTTTCAAGATTAATCTATTATATTTGAAGTTATAAAAAGATTTACTTTTTATTACTTTTAATTGTATGTGGTGTGAGGAGTGCTTGTTCCTATGTCCCCTAGATCTGGATTTACATGGGGTTGTGGGTTCTTTGGGAGAAAAGTGTGTATACTTAACTGCTGAGCCATCTCTCCAGACCCTCTTTGATATCCTATAATTCTTTTATTGTTTGTTGCTATATGTAGAAACACAGTAGGTTTTTATATTGTTGACTTTCTATATGTGCTAATTAATTCTGGTCCTGATGATTCTTCTTGTTTCTCTACATGCCAGGTGTAGATGATGATCATTTCTGAGTTTTAGCAACGAGTGCATGCAAGAAAGTTACTTTGAGGCGCATCTGACAATACAGAGGTGGTTCTCCTTGGCCTCATCCATGGGAACACTTGGACTAGTGCATGTGACTGTGGTTGTGCTTTTCTGTGCTCGTTAGGAGTGGAGTGGTTATCATATCTTAGTGTTTTGAGGTCCAGGTGTTGCCAAGTGTTCTTGGTTGGGTAGAGACTTGGGAACTTGACTGTAGTAGAAGTCAGAAGACCCTTAGATGGTTTTCTTTTCCTATATAATTTCTTTCCCTGTATATAACAGCCTGATTTGTCCACCTACCCACCTACTTACTTACCTGTGCTTCTGAAAGTCATCCCAGCATCATGGGTACAAAGGTCAGCCCCCCTCACATACATGCACACACATGGCACACACAATAAGAGCTTTCTCCATCTGTAGACAGAGGTAGAAAAGTACTAGTGGAGCTGGGTGGTGGTAGCGCACACCTTTAATCCCAGCACTTGGGAGTCAGAGGCAGGCGGATCTCTGTGAGTTAGAGACCAGCCTGGTCTACAAGAGCTAGTTCCAGGACAGGCTCCAAAACCACAGAGAAACCCTGTCTCGAAAAATACTAGTGGAGTAACTTTGGTAGGTTGGTGTTGACAAGGAAATTTTCAGATAGTCCCTTCTTGCCATAGGTGGGGAATGTGGCTGATTGGCTGGGCTGATGTTAGACAGCATGGTGCAGAGCTAGAGACCCACTGGTCACATTCAGCTTTCCTTTTTAATCTGTGTTCTTCTGAATGGATTTTTCTGCAAATCAATTAATGAAAAGGAATCTTAATTTCCTTCCAGACTTTTAATAAAGACACCCTTACCCCCAATACACACAGAGCTCAACTTCCACAAAAGAGATTCTGGGATCTGTTCTTGGATTTCTTTTCCTCAGCGAGAGGGAAGCCATAGGATTCTTTTGCTTTCTGTTCTTTTGAAGGGTTGTTTGGCGTGTTCTGCTCTCTGAAAATCTGCTCTCCACTCTTAACAAGCAGCTGGAACTCAGTTGAGTCTCAGCACAAGCTACAAAGCAATGGCAGTGGCTGTGCAAAACAGATGCTGTTTGCATTAAAATAAAAGACAAACATAATATTTGCATTAATACAGAATTATTTGCATAGAGTGGTTCAGCCTTACCCAAGAGCTGGTTACTTTTAACTAAGCAATCTTTTGCTGATTATTTTCCACAAAGGGTTGCTTTTGCATAAGTGTGGCTGATTTCAAAGAAGGGTTCTCGGACATGCAAATGTGGTGTCAAGTGGCTTGTGTTGAGAATAGCCCATGTGCAGCGGTGGTTGCTGTCACTCAAGCTCTGGGTAGCTTTTGTTTCCAAGCAGGGTTAATGAGCCTTGCCTTACTTGTAGTAGCACTAGACTGCTTCTGCGGAGTTTTGTGGTCACTTGCCTACTCTCCTTGGAAAGCAGCAGCCACAGTGGGCATGTCTCTGCCCTCTGGTTTTAGGGACAGCTGCACTGTGTGATTCATTCAAGAATAAAGAAGTTGGCGCCAAGGGGCCTTAGAAATGAAGCACAGCCAGCTTCATCCTTTGAAAATGTACTGATTTAGGTTTTCTAGTGCCAAAATGGAGAAGGAAATTTTGTATTGGGGGATTTGTATTTATAAAAGAAGCTATAGCAAGGTGTTCCAAACAGTGATTTTAACACACACACAATAGAAACAAGTCTGAGAAAAACAGCTACTCGTGGTAAGAAGTGGTCTTGGTGATTATGTGAACTTGGTGTTATTTAGTACACAGCTGTGTTTACTTTCATGTTTACTAATGTTTTATCTTAGCATTGCATTGATCATCTCACTCCACCATGGATATGACTTTTCTTCATTGTGAAGTAATCCTTTAGTTGTTATTTTGACACGTGATTTCAGAGTGGTAAACAAATATTTTTAGTTTTATTTATTTTATATGTATAAATGTTCTGCCTTTGTGTGTGTATGTGTGTGTGTGGTGTGTGTGTGCTTGATTCCTGTCGGCCAGAAGTCGGCATCAGATGCCTGGTACTGGAGGTTCAGGTGCTTTTTGAGCCACCATGTGAATGCTGGGAACTGAACCTGGGTCCTCTGCAAATAACAAGTGTTCCTAACTCCTGAGCCATCTCTCCAGCTCCCAATAAACAATTTTTGTTTGTTTAAAAGTGTCTCCCCCCTCCCTGTTTTTTTTTAAATATAAGTTTAGTTGAGTACAGAAATGTAGTTAGCTACACTTTTTAGCAGTTTGAGGGGTGCTTCTTTATCTTTTATTTTTTCCTTCTTCCACTGCTATTAGAAAGTAGTTTTCAGTCCAGCTACTCTTTTATCTTCTACCTCCAAAAATTCAATTAATATGTTGTTCTCAGATAGAGGAAATGTTAGATACTATCCTTGATTGTAACTAAAAGATGAAGCATCAGCCCAGCTTTCTGTTTTGTTTTTCATGGTTAACCTGCCATACTGTCTCAGTGCTATATAGATATCTTCCCATGTTGATGTTTAGATATTTTGCTGGTTTGTACTTATTTATACTACTTACAAATCTAAAGTTTGTGAATTCTAGAATTTTGCACTATTGAGTTTTATATTTGTATTTTTACTTCAGTAGTTCACACTAGGTCTGTATTGCCTGTCTCGCTCATTTACTAATCACTCACTCCTTTTCCTTGTCCATTTACTTTTGTAACATTACAGTCGTCTAGGTCTGTAGTCTTGTTCTCTATTTTTCCCTCTAACTGTATCTAATAATCAATTCTAGAAAGTTGCTTTTATTCTTATTTTGTTTAAAAACTTGCATTAAAAACTGCCTTAAAAAAAAAAAAAACCCTAACTGGGCAGATGTGGAACATGCCTTTAGTCCCAGCACTAGGGGAAAAGAGCCAGCCTAGTCTACAGAGGGAGTTAGTTCCAGGACAGCCATGGCAGCACAGAGAAAACCTGCCTCAAAAACAAAACAAAAACCTGGCTTCTCTTTCTCTTTTTTCTTTCTAGGTTCCTTTTTTCCATTATAGCTATTATTGTTTTTGAAAACATCTGTCTGTCTAATGTACATTGGTGTTTTGCCTACATCTGTGTCTGTGTGGGGGTCCTAGGTCCTCTGGAACTGAAGTTAGAGACAGCTGTGAACTGCAATGTGGGTGTTAGGAATTGAACCTGGGACCTCTGGAAGAGCAGCCAGTGTTCTTAACTGCTGAACCATTTCTATAGACCCTATAATTATTATTCTTTAACTCTTGTTATTAAAATTTTTTTATTAAATTTGTATATTTTATTTTATGTGTTTTGTTTGCATGTATGTGTGTATGCTATGTGTGTTCTTGGCACCCATGAGGTAAGAAAAAGGCATCAGATCTCCTGAGAATGGAGTTAAAGATGATTGTGAACCAACATGTGGGTACTGAAAACCACACCTGAGTCCTCTGTAAGAGCAAAAAGTACACTTAATTTCTGAGCCATCTCTCCATCCCCTTTAACTTTTATTATTAAGTATATGATATGAATATATATTTATTGAAAATAGATTCTTTTTTTTTGTTTTGTTTTTTGTTTTTTTGAGACAGGGTTTCTCTGTGGCTTTAGAGCCTGTCCTGGAACTAGCTCTTGTAGACGAACTCACAGAGATCCGCCTGCCTCTGCCTCCCGAGTGCTGGGATTAAAGGCGTGCACCACCATCGCCAGGCCTGAAAATAGATTCTTATCTCACATAATATACCCTGATTATGATTTTCCCTCCCTATACACCTCTCATTTCTCCTATATCGACCTCCTATTTGGATCCATCCACTCTCTATATCTTATTAGAAAAGAATAGGCTTCTAAGGAACAATAAATAATAAAATAAAATAAAATAAAAAATAAAAGATAGCAAAATAAAATGTAATAAAACAAAAACTATCATATAGAAGTTTGTCAAGACAAACCAACAGAAGGAAAAGAGCCCAAGAGAAGACACAAGGATCTGAGACCCACTTGTGTGCACACTCAGAAATCCCATAAAAACACTAAAATGAAAGACATAATGTATCTACAGAGGACCTGGTACAGAACCATGCAGGCCCTATGCATGCTGCTGTAGTCCCTTTGAGTTCATGTGAGCTTTGATTATATTGATTTAGAGCAATAGTTCTCAACCTGGGGTCGCAAATCAGATATCCTGCATATTAGATATTTACAGTACAATTTATAACAGCAAAATTAGAGTTATAATGTAGCAACGGAAATAACTCTATGCTTGGGGGTTACCACAACATGAAGATCTGTACAAAAGGGTTACAGCATTCGGAAAGTTGAAAACCACTGTTTTATAGGATCTTGTTTTAAAGGGCCTCGTTTTCTTGCTGTCCTCAGTCCCTTCTGGCTCTAACACTCTTTCTACTTCCTCTTCAGTCGGGTTCCCTAGGCCCTGAGAGGAGGTGTGTAATGGAGACTTCCCATTTAGTAATGAGTGTTCCAATTGGTGTCTGTCTCCCATCTCTCTGTCTCTCTGTGTGTTGGTATCTCTGCTGCCTGCCTGTCTCTTTCCCTCTCTCTCTTTCTACTCTTTATCTCACTGTTTCTCTGTCTCTCTTTCAGTGTAATGTCTGACTGCAGGTCTCTGTGCTTGTTCCCATCTGGCACAGAAGGAACCTTTTTTCCTGATGGCTGAGAAAGGCACCGTTCTATAAGTATAGCAGAGTGTCATTCGGATTCATTTTATCACCACACTTTTTTTTTTTTTAAGACCAATAGTATTTGGTTTTATCCATAGTCCCTGGCCTATCTATTCTCTGGTTCTTGGTAACCCAAACCAGTGTTGAATTACATCTTATGGAGTGGGCCTTAAGTTAAATCATTCATTGGTTGGTCACTCCCACAAGGTTTATGCTACCATTGTCCTAGCATATCTTGCAGATAGATAAATACAATTTATAATATAAGTGTAAATATTAACTTATTTTTAACTTTTCTAAAATGTCAATAATTTAAAATTCATGTTTTATAGCCTCTTCTATTTCCTTACAATATTTGTAGCTATATTACAATTTATTTTTCTATTTTGTTGTTTTCACTAATTTTTAGGTTGTGAGCTATTCTCACCATCATTTATAATTTTAAATTTTCATTGGAAGAACCCATCTAAAATAGGACATTGCTCTCTGAAGAGCTGTTCTTGTTTTCATGGGACTCTCAGATTTCCCAGAATCTGGACAAGTTTTACTTTAACTCTTGTACCTGGGGTTCCAGAACTACCCAAATAATGGTCCAGGAGGCCATCTCCAACATGAACACTGGTTTGGGGGTCCCAACCTGCAGAGAGTTTTTTCTCTCTCTCTCAGTATCCCCTTCTGTTTCACTGGCCTGGTTGAGAGAATTCTATAGGGCAGCCCATGAGAGCTTTGTCCTTGTCTGGAACCTCTTCTAGCTCTACAAAGTCACTTGCATGGCCCATTAGGTGGAACATGTGGCCTACTAGGTAATCATTTTTATCCATAAACTACACTGTAGCCATTGAGTCATGGTTTGGAAGCCAGGTGGCCTATACTATACTGCCAAAACCTTGCTACCACCATTTGCAGTTGTCATGTGGAACCTGCAGGTGAAATCCACATCCTGTCAGTGACATTAGAGTAGTTCATAGACAATAGCAAATTGCTTCTCCTGGTGCTAGCTCTATCTTTAGACGATTAAAATAGAGCACAATACAATGAAATCGCTGTATTTTTAGAAGCTGAATTTTGGTTGTCTAAAAAGGAATAATGTCATCTTAGTTGGGCCCAGCATGGAGAAGTTATGAGAGTCCATCCATACTGTGCATAATGGAAATGTGGTGTTGATTGCTAGAGTTTGCAGACTTGGTCGGGCACACTGTCTTTGTTGGGGTGAGTCATGTGCTATGGGATTCTTGCTTTAAACATCCAGGATGTACCCAGTACAGTGGGAGAACATTTATTAAGAGTCCAGAAAGCAAATGGAAGTGTGTGGAGATGGAGGCAAGGCTGAAGTCACCGTGTGATCATGGCCTTAAGTAGTGTTTGGTAGGATGGGAACCATACACACTTTGCCTAACATGTTGGCAATCATGGTAACATTTACATGTTATGCTGTGTCCTTCTTTTTAAATACAATTATGTTTTGAAAAATTTAAAAAAGATAATGAAATCAATGTGCTCTGCACAGTTAGAACAAAAATTAAGGAAAGTTTTGTGACATTTTAAAAGTTGACTATGTATTAGAACCCAAGAACCTCTTTCCACTCTGCATCTCTCCCCCTCTTCCCCTAAGGAAGGCTCTTCAGAGATACAGGAGGTCTAGAGGGGCTATAAGTGCTGAGGGCCACACACTTGCCCTGGAGTTTATCCAGTCTTGTTGGTTACCTAAGTTGATAAATTTAGTCCAGATGAACCCTGAGCTTCATAGTAGGGTCTGAACAGACCTAGGTCAAGCACTTCCATTTGATTTGAACGTCTCTCCCAGAATAATTTACTAGATTGGATTTACAGTTCCTACTCTGGTCTTCATTCCAGGGTCTGTTGTAATGTAAGCCAATCTTAGTCTACTAGAAGTCATCTTTCTGGTCAGAGCAGACAAGCTGGGCAGACCCTGCTGGCTTCTAGGAAGAAAGCTCTTTTCTAGTTGCTTTTCAGGGAGGAGAGCCAGATGCCAGCAGCGCTGTTGACAGCACACAGAGTTTATAAGATATTCCTAGATGGTTGACCTGTAACAGGAACAGTATTGGAATACTGTTGGGTCAGCATGCCCAATTTCTGTACCAAAGTGGGCTCTTCGAGGCTCAGCCAGTATTGGCCCTGAAGTAGCAGAACAGTAATGGGAACTGCAGACACTTCGTCTAGTAGGAGAAGGCAGTGTCCTCAGACTCTCTGGAATTTTCAGTCTGCCATTCATTGTTGCCCCCTGATGTTTTCAGCAGGGAGGCCTGAGATCTTGTGTAGCATCCTCTCCTGGAGACCTGAGTGCTGAGGTTTAGAATGATGGGATTGCTTGATGGTTTCTCCAAGGCCCCAGTCCTGGAGAGCAGGCTTTAGCTTATTCTGTTCCTAATAGTGATATTCAGAGCTGTAAAGTTGAAACAGGCATTTCATTTAGTTAGAGGATACCTCTGAACCTTTATGGGAACACAGAACAGCTATTTCTTCTATTTACACAGCTTGACTTGCTGCCATAGCCAATTTGGAGACAGACACTGGTCCAAGAGGTAGTACCTGCCAGATAAGACTAACACACCAAGACAGTCACCCTGTACTTAGTCATGTCTCAGTCAGAGAGCACAAGCTACAATGAGGCAAACAAGAGAACCAGAATAAAGCAACCAGCTCCATTGTGGATCTCACTGCACACTCATTCTTGCACAAGCCTGGGTGGGATATGTAGAAAATAGATTGCAGTATGCCACTGTGTCTTCCTTTTGAAACTCTATTTCAGAAGGCCAGAGCTTAGCCCAGCATGGGGAGGTGTTTTGCACTTGTTCAGGGCAGCTGGAGAGTGTGTTGAAACAGTAGACCTAGAACTGACAAATGGTCAGCAGAGCAGGTAAAACCAAACTACACCATGGAGTTTTAGGGATTGTGAAATTTGAGCCCTTGAACAAATCCTAAACATTGTGGTTTTGTTTTTCTGAGAAAAGCATAACGACCTAAGGAAGAGTAGAGGTGTTTGTTCTTCAAAGTGCTGAACAGGTCTCCAAGAATCAGCAGACACTGTCCTTCATGTTCTTTTCCCTGTATGCTTGGTGCCCTCTCCAGGCCTCTGCCTTCTGCATCTCTGAAGGTGGCATGACCTGACCAAGCTGTATAAAGGCTGCCAGATAGTCTTAAGGGATTGCCTTTCAGAGTAGGACCCCAGAGAGTACCCCTCCAGCTCTTTGGTGACTTGGTGTTGGGGTCATGGGGTTCTGGAAGAGCTCCCCCATCCTCTTTCCCATGCCCAGGTTACTCTTTAGTCCCATCCTTCAAGGCATCTGAAATGAGCCCCATGATCCTCATCATAGCTCTGGGACACACAAGCATGGCTCTTGCCCTACTGTATCCTGTTCCATCCTCTGCTTGTGGCTTACTCCTCCTGGAGGGCACTTTCTGATGCCCCTTACATTACTCTTTCTTGCGTGTTCTTCAGATACCTGCTTAGAGGCTATAGCTCACATGGGTCCCTCACATGCTTTTGTCTAAAGCAATAATGACTCAGTCTCTAGCACTGATACCACACTGTTTTGTTACTAGACCTTTTGGCTGTTGGGAGTTTGGGGAGCCAGGACTTGGTATTTCCCAGAGTGTATCCTTCAAATCCTGCCAGCTGCCCAGCCCTCACTGTGTGAGTGCAATCATGGCCAAGTGATGCCATGCCCCCTGTGCTTAGTGCCCTGTGTGCAAACCAGTGGTCTGAACTGCATGGGAAGCTGGTTTGCAACCTGCTCAGCACAAACTTTCTTCTCATTTATTTTGGGACAAGGGCAGTAATTGTCCTTTTCCCTGGTGAGGACTAAGCTCAGGTGCAGGAAGCTCTTAGACAGTGCCTGACTGGTAAAAGCATGAGCTTCTGTGAGGCTCCCAGTTCAGGACATAGGCTCGGTACTATGAAGAGGCTGTGAGAACAGTGTAGAAAAAGAAAATGCATTTTTAGTGAACTGAAGGGCGTAGTATTTCACAGAATTCCAGGAGAGGAAGTTTTTGAACCCAGGTGGCCTTCTAGTAGAAGGGAACGTTCTCATGCAGTCCACATTGACCCAGCGAGACCCCATGGTCAGCCCACCCCCTGAGTACTTGCTGCAATTCCCTGTGTACTAGCCTCCTTCTCTTTCCTTCTGGCATCTAAGGCAGACCAGTCTTTCTGAAAGGCGTTTTCAGTACGAAAGCCGAGAGCACTGCAGGGCAAGCACAATGCAAGGTGGGTGCCCTCAGCACTGTCCAGCCGCAGGGTGAGCTGCCTCTGACTTCCTCTCATGGCTGTTAGGGTTCGTTGTTGTGGATTAATGACTCATTGCTTGTTACCATCCACCTATTTTTTTAACTTCCTGTCACTTAACCACAGACACTTTTAACTAACTTGTGCTGTTTAACAGTGTAGAAAGTGACTTGGAGGTAGGTTCATCCATAAAGTAGTTTTGGTTGCTGACTCATACTTTGCAGGAAGTCTTGCACTCCCATCAGATGCTTTGGCATCATCAGGTGCAGCACCTTAGGGAGGGGCTAGCCTAATCTCTGACTGAACTCAGATCATAGGCTTCCCTCTTTGTAAGTCAACTGAACTCCTCCATATCAGCCAGTTTTGGTCAGCTCAACAGACGAGGAAGTCCAGCTGGAGGCTGGTTCTGCAAAATTGATGTAGCCGGGCATGTCTGACCCTAAACCCCGCAGGCCACAAGGCCCCGGGTCACAACCATCACCCTCTCACCAGGCTCTCTTTAAAAGTGCTGTTTCAGAAAATAAGAGTTGGCAGGAAAAGAGAGGCTGCAGCTAACAGAGATGGACAGCTGATGTCTGGAGTAGGGAAGTTCTTTACCAGTGGCATCAGAGCTGGGACTGAATTTTGCTTGAGATAACTGTGTCCCTGTCCCTTTTCCCTGCCTGACTGAAGGTGCCTGTATTGAGAGCTGCTGCACAGAGGTCAAGAGTCTGTGGGTGCTGCTGTACTCTCCTTTGTAGTTGTCACCCTTCACTTGTCATGCAGGTTCTTGGAAACATGCACATTTTTTTCCTCTCCTCTACTCAGAGTAAAACTGCCTTGAAACACTGCACTCAGTTGGTTCCATCCAGGGCAGATGGATGTGTTCTTGAGCATGGAGATGAGTGAGCTGGCTGCGACATTGTCTGCTGGTCTGTGAGCTCACTTAGAAATGTCCTGTTCTCTGGGGAAGACCTGTTCCTGGAAAGAAACCAGAGAGAACCACTGTGTAGCTCTTTCCACAAGACATCTGCCACTGGCCAGGAGAGGATGGACCCAGGCTGTGGGGACCATTTAGGCTAAGATGTTTCTTTCGCATATTCCTTTGCTCCCTTGCTGTTACCCACCTACTGGTTCAGTCAGTGCTTGTTGAGTCTCTGACACAGCTGGCTGTGGGCAGTGTGCCAGGACCCTCAGCCCCGAGGCCAAGCCTGTTCTCCCCCTGGACAGTCTGCCTATGGATGTGTTGTGTTCTGCACATGTTTCTCTTTGGACATGTTGTTTGTTCCTTGTTACTAGAGTTTCTTGACTGTGCGGGTGTGTCATTTTTCCACATTTATATCTTCCTAGAGAAAATTTCCTGAGTGCTATCCAGCTTTGGGTTCTTTGTGGCTCAGCCCTGACCATGCTTTCCTTTGTGTGCAGATTTAGGCTTCTGTGTGGTATCTGAGTGTCTGGGCAGAGGTTATCTATTTATCTATTTATTTATTTATTTATTTATTTATTTATTTATTTATTTATCGTGCTTTGTCCTAGTTGATGACTGAGCATGCTATCTAGAGATAGCATGGGCCTATACAGTGAGCCTGCCTGGTGATTTGACACAAGCAAATGTGCTACCTGTGCTAAGATAGAACTTTGGAGAAGCATGGATAGCCAGGCTAAGGACCAGTCTGCCTACTACCACTTCATATCAGCCAATCTCAGTCAGCTCAACAGAGGAGGAAGCCCACCTAGAGGGTAGTTCTCAGGATTGGTGTAGCTGGGCATGATATGTGTTGGTCCTGGGCTTCTGTGTTGTATTCTTTTCACACCTTAGAAGTTTAGCATCTGCTTGTAGATTGACCAGGAGACAGCAGTGCGCACTCATTGGCCAGCGCGGGGCTGGCAATATACCAAAGAAGATGGTAACGTTAATGAGAAGAGAAGCTAGACAGGTTTCATTCGTTTGAAGAAGGGAAGGCCTAGATAAGTCAAGTTATTCTTGACTGTTCAAGAAAAATTTTAAACGGATTTAAATGAAAGGGCTGTGATCCCCGCCTCCCTCTCTTTAAGGCCCTGGAATTCTCTGCCATGCCCACTTCATACACCCTGCCTTACTTGGGTCTTGAGCATGTCAGGCAAATCCAGATGCCAGCACACTCCCATGTACACTTAACAGTTTTAGAACCTCCAGTGTGAAAGCAGTTTAAGCTTCTAGACACCGCACCTCAGATATTGAGGGTTGATGATCCACTGGGCTGTGTAGTCTGATCTCCCTCTCAGTTCAGAGCCCGGGCAGTAAGCCCAGCTCCTACTCAGCTGCAGGATCACAGTGGCCAGCTGCCTCTGTGGTGCACTGGGGTTAAGGCATTCCATAGGTGAGAGCTGCCCATAAACCATGAGTGTCTATTTTTGAGCAAGCATTTCCAACAAATTCCATTGTCACTGGGGTTCCATTTTAGTAGCTGTTCTTTTCTCTTTTTTCCTTTCTCTTCAGTCACTTGTTCAAAACAGGATGAAAAAAAAAAATCATCCCTGACTGGTTCCCCTCCCTCCTCCTCTCCCCACTGTGGCTGGAGCTAGTTGTGATTCTTAGGGGGAAAACAGCAAGAACACCTCATAGGTTATCCTTGACATTTTAAATGTCTGCCTGATTACCCCAAAGGAAAAATAGTGCTTAGAGAAAGAAATTCTTTCTTCCATTTTCATTTTCTCTAATAAATACACATAAACTATGTTGGGCATGCCTGAGGAATTCACGACACTTACTCATTAAAGTTTAATTCCTATTAATGGGCAGATGCGAGCTTTATTATAGAACTTTGGTATTTCTCAATAACCTGTGTGGCAAGAAAAAGCAGAACTTAATGGATTGGGGCACTCAAGGCTATTAGTGAAATTCACACAGGGAGGAGCCGAGTTTATTGAAAGCTGAGCCTGGTTTTAGCTGGGTGTGCAATCCTGTCTTGCCTGGAAGGGGCTATGGAGTAAAGGGACATGGGGGCTGGGAGTGCTCAGCAGAGGATGGTAGTAGGGTATAGTTTTGCTAGGGAATCTGGTAGCTGGCCATTTCTGTCTCTGAACCATTCATGGCAGACTTGTATAAGTTAACTGAATGATTTATCTTGGAGCCAGTAGGATCCCACCCATGATCACATTGGTAAGGTCAAGGGAGACAGTGGCCTGATATTGGACCAAAGGGATGGTGTGCTGGCCACTGAATCCAAACAAATCCAGTAAAGCCACTGCTGGGCAAGGAAGCAGTGAGCAGTGCTCATACTGCAGAGGCCACAGGCTGCTGTTCTCATGGCCAGGACTCCTAGGAGAAGGCAGGGGAGGTGGGAGTCACTTCTATTCAGACAACAGTAAGCCATTTATGTTCCTTCTTTTTTCAATAGATTGTTTTTGTGATTTTTTTTTGTCCTAGGCTGTATGAGCTAACCTATTTTTTCAAATTTATTTTATTTTTATATATTTACTTGGAATGTGCATGCATTTGTGTGTGTGTTGTGCACGCCGTAACGTGTGTGCGGATCAGAGGACAATTTTTGGGAGTCAGCTTTTCCTTCCACCGTCTGGGTCCCAGAGATTGAACTTAGATGGTCAGGCTTAGGGCAAGGCACCTTTACCCCCTGAACCATCATGCTGTCCCTAACCTGTTTTTTAAAAAAAGTTTCTCCCTGCCTCCTAGTTTAATAAGACACATACATACACAGATATCCTTAACTCGGGAATTCTCCCTTTCTCATTAACTCAGATTTTAGTTCAACATCAGCATTTCTGTGTCTTGCAACTTCACATCCCAGAACATGTTGCAGTTTCTTCTCAGAGCCACATGATTCCTGTCAAAAAGTGACATTGGGTGCCTCCTTCTGTCCCTTGTGCGGTAAGCCAGGCCGCGGCTGGGTGACAGTTCCTTCTCACCTTTTATAAGAACTCGGTGGCTGGAACAGATAATAAAAGGAGCAAGGGTGGGTCTAAGAGGAGTGGGATCATTTTCTCTCTGTGTGTAGAGCAAGAACTGAGCTCTCTAGGGGTTGGGCTAGGCCAACAAGAAAGAAAGAAGAGAAATAGGAAATGTCTTCACCCAGATCTCTGAGACAGATCTGTTATTTCCCTGCTTTGAAGTTGAATAGGAGTGTGAAATGTAGCCTGTGGAGCCCAAGATTGTGTGTACATGGCAGAGCCAGACCGGGAACCATGTCTAGGTACCTTTCAAGGTTCTTCATAACTATCTGGAAATCAGGCTTCAACCTATATTTTGTTGGACACATCATATTTGTGCCATGTAAGGGCCCTTGACGTGATGTGATATGAATAGCTGTCTTCCTCTCAAGTGTACTCATGGGAATTGGGGAAGGACATGGCCTAAGTCCTGTTTAACATTGCCAGGGGCATCAGAACAAAGGAACCTGAGGAGGTAGAATCTGTGTTTTGTGAGCAACCGCTGGCATAAACCATCTTAAAGTAGGTGCTAACATGATGGGACAGAGTACACAGAGAATCAGGCCACCTTTATTTTTGGAACCCACAACTGGTGTAAAGATTGTTTTTAAAAAGTTCAGTGGACTGAAAGACTGAATACCAGCAGACCGAATTATGGCTGCCACTTATCCATAGGTTCTCTATTAACCGTATGTCTGAAAACATCTTCAGGAGAAAGAACATGCTATTCATTCATCATCATAAATACCTTGGCCTTTCCTGTATCAAACAGTCTCCTACAAAGTAGCTTTAGTGTTTTTTGTTTGATTGTAAAAATGGTTGAAGTGTGACACTAAGCCGAGAAGAGTGTGAAAGATTTGACTCCAGAGTGGAGGGGATTTCCTCACTCTAACTTCTTGCTGTCTCTGACCTCAACTAACTTGACCAGGGAAACAACATTGTCTGCATTTGAGATATTTTCAGATGGAGGGAGGGGTTTCAGTGGTCTGGACTGAAGCAGAAAAATTAAATACATCAAGTAAACATACCTGATTAAAAATTAGTCTTGGCAAACCAGAAACGCCAGGCAGCTTCCTCAGCATGGTAAAAGTGACCAGTGAGAAACCTACAACAGGTGCTATGCTTCTTGCCAAAACATTGCCAGGAAGACTAGAAACAGGGCAGGAGTCCTCGTCACTCTCCTAGTGCTGTTAGCCCCAGCCCAGTACTGTAAGAAAAAGCAACATACAGTTTGGAAAGGGAGCAACAGGACCGCCACTTTAAATCAAAAGAGCTTGAGGGAAGCAATGCGTGGAAGGGTCAGAGTTTAACAAGATCCAAGGATGCCCGTCACTCATGTGCACCAGCAAACTAAAGTAGACATTTAAAATGTTTAAACAGTTTTAAAACTTTAATGTTTTAATAATGTTTTTAATATTGAAGTGAAAATGTCAAACACTTAGAGAGTTTGACACCGAATACTTTAAAGCAACTCTGAGAGACTTAATAGGGTCACAGGCTCAGCCAGGCTGTAGTTCTCTTCTGTGTGGGAGCAGTGGGAAGTTCAGAAACCGATTCCTGTGAATTTGATAGTGCAGGGGGCAGGGGCCACCATTACTCTGGCTGCTTCTAGAGAAGAATGTATCAAAAACTGTACAGAACTATTGTGGGCAGGAAGGTGTGGTACTGGGCGCAAGACCAGCAAGCTGACTGAGCATTGAGATGCCAGCTGCAACACAGTAATCTATTGACTGATGGTGAAAGATCAGACCTCTTGGCTGTTCTCATGAAAAACAAACAAACAAACAAGCAAAAAGAATAAGAAACAAACATCCATGTGCAACACACCTTGCACAGGATGCAGTTGGCTTACTGTGAACAGCTGAATGAAGAAAGGTTCACTTGTAGAAGAGCTCTGCAAGTGACTCTGGGAGTTTCAGCCTCCTAGAGTTGATGTGTGTTTGCAGATGATCCTCTTTTCAGAGTTGCTTCTTACCTTGGAGGCCAACAAGTCCTATCACAGTAGTGCTGAATCCATGATTGGATTCTAGCTGTCTTGAGTCTGGTACTCAAAGATGTGAAGATGCAGGACTAGGGATTTGGATACCATATTTAGAGTTCAGCAGTCTCCCTAGTAAAAGAAAAACAGAATATGACTTTTGGTCCAGATCCTGGCATTGGGCCCTTGAAGTCTTTGAGACTTTCTGAGCAGTAGAATGTCTTTGGTTCTTCTTCCTTCATATCCAGTTTAGGCTAGTGAGATGACTTGGAGTCTGATTACTAGTCTGATTCCAGAATTGGAGCTGCCAACCCTACTCACTGATCTAGTATATAAAGGTGGGAGCAGGAAGACTAGAGATGGGCTCATAAAATCTCTTGTCTGGTAAAGTTGAGTGTGTTCCCTGGTCTGTGAGCCAGGATAAGGATGAATGATCTCTGTTCTAGTTCCCTTTCTGATGCTGTGATAAACAGCCTGACTGAAGCAATTCTTGGGAGAAAGGATTTGGCTTACACTTGTATCAGTGAGGGGAAGTGAAGGCAGGAACTCAGATAGCTAATCAGAGCACATCCACAGTCCAGAGTGGAGAGAAATGACTGCATCTTTGCTGGCTGCTTGTCTTCAGCTGGGTTTCTTCATTCTTAAATAGCTCAGAGCCTATCCCTGAAATGGCGCTTCTTACATTAAGGTGTGTCTTCCTACATCAGTCACCAATCAAAACAATCCCTCATGGACACTCCCATAGACCCACCTTATCTAGATAATTCTTCATTAAGTCTTCCTATCCATGTGATTATAGATTTTCACACTGACAGTTAAAACTAATCTCAAAACCACCCCAGTTCTATACCTGGGGACTTTGGGGATCATGTGCATCTTCATATGGGTGTTTATTTTTATCTTTAATAATGAACATGGAATACAAAGATAGCTGCCCCCGAATTCATGAGGTTGTATTTCAAGATGTGAATGCCAAAACCACAGAGGGTACTGATTCCTGTAAGTGCTATTTTTTTCTGTCCACATGTACCAGTAATAAGGTTTAATTCATAAATCAAAAGAGTAACAGCTAACATATGCAGTAGACCAAACATAACAAAGCGTTCACGGAAGTTCTGTGTGTGAGCCCTTTCAAAACTGTCCCATGGGCCACTCACCCTCTTATGGTAATAGTGAGGTGGACTAAGTGGGCTTTGCAGCTTCTCGTTGGTGTGCCTGAATTGCTCACATGACTGCTCCTGTGCTTTGTGACTGCTGTTAAGTAAAACAAGAGTTATTTGAGTGCAGGCTTTGCAGTACCATAGCAGTAACAAGTAGGCAACACATCCCTGGTGTGGATATGCAGGACAAAGTTTGGCTCGCATCTTGGTAAAGAGAACTCAAGTTTTCATCCTGTATTCAGAATGAAATTTAAGATATAAGCTTTTTGTTTGTTTCTAGAATAAGCTGTTGTTGTTGTTATTATTATTATTATTTTATATTTTAGACTTGAAGTTGCCCCAGTCTCTATATTAGGGTCAAGGTGAGCAATAGGTAGATAGTAAATCAGAAGGTTCATTCAGCTGGTAGCAGAGTCAGTGGGTGTCAGGGTACAACATACGCTGTTGTAGGACAGGCTGGAACATGTCAAGCTTAAGGTCTGAATTATGTGTAGAATCCATGTTATTTATCATTGTATTGTTGTCGGAGGCAAGACAGCACTTTGTCTTCACAGTAAACATTATCCTGAAGGCTAAGAGACATATACCAGTAAAAAGCCAAGAGATCCTGTATATGGGCCAAGACTCATTCACACCACATATTGATGAAAATATACAGGCACACAGAGAGACTTTGTCTGTGAAACTTAAACTGTGCACCAGCCACTTTGAAGTGTGAAGTTTCTTGCAGAAGTGTAATAGGCACTTGTGTGTCATCCAAAGTCATTGGGCCTTCAGAGCTCAGGGCAGACACCAACTCAAGCCCACACTCCAGAAATGGTACCAGGGTTGGAGTGCTCCTAACTGGTTAGCTACTAAACCTGGGATTTTCCCAGATGGAAGTATAAGGTGGAAATAGAGGAGACTGGTAGAAGCCTTCTGCTGATGCACTGGTAGCAGGAACAAAAAGAACCCTAAGGGGTCTCAGAGTAAGGCTGGAGGTTTCCCTGCAGGTTGCTCCTGATTTAGCCGTTGGAATCCTGCAACCAGCCTAGGTGGTCTTTGGATTTCATGGTGAATTTAAGATGTTTTAATACATACATACGCATACACCACATACATACATGCCCCTTTTGGGGCATTTTACTGCTTTCTACAATGAACACTTCTTTGCAAGAAAGAAAGGCTAAGGAAGTATTTTCTGCCTCTCGAGGTTTATTTCTGAGTAGTCACAAAGGTTTGAGGAGACTGTTGGCTTTACAGTTCTTAAGTCAGGCTGTCTCAGGTGGCCATGCTCTTGAGAAAGCCTTCAGCCTCTAAGTGGCAGGGTGATTGTTTGGAACTAGTGGTTGCCTTAAAATGTGTTAGTGACTTCTGAGTCTTCCGTGGAGCATAGATGTCAGTATCCCAGATAGGCTTAGCGGGCTTCTTCTGACAATGATGAAACGCTAATAGTTGCTAGACCTTGATTCTGAGTGGTGCGAAGCTGTCTCCTGTGTGATTCAGATGGCATGTTGCCATCTATTCCGTGGATGGCATGCTTTGGGTCTCCTGGGCCAAGGCTTCTTTCTGTCTTTGAGTTGGAATTCCTCCGAAGATGCACAGGTTGGCTCCCTTGCTTATCTTGATGTTATCTGCTTGTTTTCTGCTCTGAAACCCTCTCTCTGGGAGCTGCATGACTGCCCTGTCATGAGTGAATGCTGCTGCAGGTCTGCAATGGCATGCATGTCACTGCAGAACAAGTAGATTTTAAAGGAAAAGTCTGGTTCTGTGAGGCTTTGTGGGTCTTCTTTCCTTCATGTTTGGAGAACACAGAGGTACCAGGAGATCTACATCCATTCTGTGTCAGGCTTTGGTGGTGGGTGGGTTCCAGTCTTATTCATGCCTCAAGTCAGAATAGCCAGATTGGTTCCTGAATATGATCTAAAAATGGATTTCAAAGAAATGATTGTGCAATCTGTGTTAGGCCACTAGTGCTGCTGGCAAGGCATTCCCCAAGACTGCTTGGAGTACCCCAGCACCCTGCTCCCTGTGACTGCCACATGTGCCCCAGCTGCTGTGTTTGTGTCTAAGTCCAGACCCTTCACTGTTATCTCACAAGAGGGGGAGCTCTTTATCTTAATGCCTGCGGTTTCTGCAGAAAAACCCTCTTCTGATAAGCCCAGTCTGGGCTAAATATAAGTGAGCCCTGCTAGCTCAACCAGATGCCCTCAGGCAGGAATCCCAGTTCACCGTATCTCAACTGGGGGCTGTTTTGATTATTCTACAAAGAGCCTTTCATTTTCTCTGACAAGTAAAAATAATCAGTGCTGGAACTGAAACTGTCCTCTCAAAGAAGGTGGGTGGGGCCGGTGGCTCTGGAGGAGGGGGCACACATGCTTTCCAATACCATTCATTGCCGAAAACTTTCTGCTCAACTTTCCGGTTCTGAAGCCAGTGTCTCCTCTCCTTAGATGGACTTTCTGGCAGAGACCAGCCAGTGGAGCTGCTGAATCCTGCCCGTGTGAACCACATGTCCAGCACGGGTAAGTCAACACACTTGTGTGTGCTTTGAAGCCCTGCTTTACTGAGGTGATGAGAGAGAGGCGCAGGCCACTTTAGAAGTGGAAGTAAGTGTGATAGGAGTCAAATGTTTTGAGCTTGGTGCTGACTCAGATGGCGTTTCAGCAGGTTTTTGTCACCTGGGCTCTACCTTTCTTTCCCTCCTGTCACACCGTTGGCTTTACCATAGAACAGTAAGCACAGGTAGGAGAGCTCCTAAATAGTTCATGAAAATGACAAACTTCTAAAGTTTGACTTTTTGGGAAGTTTTGGCTTTCATTTTCTCTCTAGTTCAGTTTGCTCAGGTCATTTTGTCTAGCTGCCATAGTTTGGGTGTTTGAAATAGTTTCCTAGTGCTTGCCCAGTGTGGACTGAAATAAGAATTTCTCACATGCCCTATGGGTAATGAAGAAAAATGTTAAATAAACATAGTTTCTAAGAAAACCAGAAAGCTTTGTGTTAGCTTTTGTGCCATGAAAAGCACACCGTGCTCTTTGAGAGCTTGTTGCTTAGTGTGAGGTGGGCTGTGGCTTGCAGTGCTGCTGTCTGACCTGCATTCAGACTGCTGCTGTGGCTGTGTGAGTTCCATTGTTGAATACCTAGGTTTTGTTTTTCATTCCCCAGACATGAATGATAATGCTTCCTTGCAGAGTTCTCACTAAGCTCAAATATATGTGTTAGCTTTTTAGTAGTTTTTCAATAAATGTCGTCTCTTAATGTCACACTGACTAGTACTGAAGATGGCGTGGGATGTAGCTATGATGTGCCAGCTCAAGAACCAAGTGTTTCCTGTGCTTGTTATCCTCGTTTTCTTTCTCTGCTCCAGGATGGTATATCATAGGCAAGGGTTACCCCCATGAAATTTGCTGTCCTCTTTTACCTCTGTAGCTAAGCTCCTTTTTGTTTCCTGGCACTTATGGCACATTTTTGCAGTGTTGAAGGTCAGCGTGTTTGCATTGTGCCTATATTGAAGAAGTGCTGTGAGTAGGCAGAGGAAGGCAGAGTATCCGCAGGGTGTATGGGACATCCCGTGGAGCCTACATGTTAGCATGTGTTTGAGAAGCCACTAGCATAGAGGGCATGCATGCTTTCAACCCCATTCTGGTCACTTTAACCAAGTATTAAATGCCTCACAGAAATAATAGGCTTGGGATACAAAAGACTTTAAAAATTGATGTGAAATATCTTTCATGTTGCATTTTTTATAATATGGAAACTTTAAGTGTGCTTTGTGTTATCAGCTTGTGCTGTATTCCTGAAAACTGAGTTAATCTTACCTTTTTTCTAACATTGCATGAGAATGTGTCCCATGTAAACATGCATCCTTTCACTTGAGTAGTACTCATTGCCAATCACATCTCATTCCCAGACCATTTTTTTGTCCTGCATTCATGAGCACAAGTGAGATAAACAAGCCTTGCTACTTTGCTGCAAGAATTATTAGGACTAGAAGCTGCCCTTATAATTTCTTTGGCACCATCTGCTCCCTTGGTACAGTGCTGATATGTACTCAAATTGGAGTTTTTCTTGGGAGTTTAAGATTTACTCTGTCAAAGAACTTCCCAAAGGCAGCCCACCCAGGCCACCCTGTACTTTCAGCTCAAAGTAGCCCTGCTCTGTTCTTTGCTTTTGCTTTTCACTACCGAGGCGGTCTCATAGGGGCACTGTGTGTTCATGTCCTGTTTTTTTTTTTTTTTTTTCCCTCTTTCCTTCTGCTTTGGCCTCAGTATTGAAGGAAGCAGAAAAGGACCTGTTCTAATCCCACCCAAGACACTATCTTGTGTCCCTGTTGCATTCTGACTTCTTTGTTCCTCTGGCCAGCTTGCCTCTCCTCTCTGGGTTTTAATACCTCCTAGCCCATCCCAGAGGCTTTGTGAAGATGTCCCTAGCAGGATGAATTGCAGATGAAGCAAGCAGCCCACATGGGGAAAATGAGTGGAAAAGCTAGGATGAGAGAGTCTCATGGGTTCTTGGTAGATGAAATTAGCAAGGGTGAAGGTATAAGGGGAGTAGTTCAGCAGAGGGAGATGGGATGGCGGGTTACCCAGTATGGAGTAAGGTGCTTAGCAATATCCTTTGTGCCTGCCAACCCTTTCCCACAAACCTGTGTTCTACCAATGAGGGAGGTGACTGGTTGAGATGTGAGGTACAGCTACTTTCCAAGAGCTGACCTCCCAGCCCACTCTGATATGTTACTGCTGACTGTGCTGGGTGAAGAGTTATGCTTGGGGTCCTTCTCTGGCTATGCGGCTGCATGCTGTCCCTGTTTTCTGTCTCCTCCTTTTCTCTCTGTGGTCTTTTTATATCTGGTAAGCTGACAAGGCCCTTCAAGGCCCTGGCCAGTTCTAATAGCTTATACTTCCAGTCTCGTTGAACCCCTGTAACCTCATTCTGGGATGGGCAAGAGATCAAACATCTCAAGAGGTAGCCTACAACCTCCACTCAGCTGCCTTATGCTCTGTGTTTCTTCCTCTGTAGAAAGGGATCTCTGGCTTCATCAGTGGTGCGAGTACGGGAGACCAGTGGTCTGGGCTCTCTTCTGCCTTGCATTTGCTGAGCCTCTGAGAATTTTGTAGCTGAACCATGTTTCTTGCGGTTTTTGAGCCATTCTGTGTCTGAAGAGACACTGTTCCAGAACCTGTCCATGTTCTATCCGATTGCTTGTAAGAATGTGCTTGCTGCTGTGTTGTCTTCTACTTCCATTTGTGTGGGTCTTGTATCTCTTTAAACAACCCACCTACCACTCTGATTGTGTTCACTACTATGGTTTACCAGAAGTGCTGCTGGCTTTAAATGCACCCTCTTTTGACTAGCTGTCATCGCCCCCCCCCTTCCCGCCAAGACCCTGCACTCTGCCCTTCTCTGCTCTGCCAGCCTGTTTCCCAGCTGGGTTCCTTTACCACCCCAGTGCCCAGGGAGGAAGAAAGCAGCCTTCCCTTTTGGGTGAATATGGGGTTGTTTACACTTCTCACAGTGGTCCACCCCATCACTTCTGAGTTGCTGCAACTACAGCTGCAGATACAGATTGGAAAAACTCCTTGTCCACCACAGGATGTTATATAAGGCGGGAAAGGTAGGTAGATAGCTCTTTAGTGCTGAATATTACAAATAAAATACTGTTCAAAGCAAACAGTTCTCATCGTTTGTGATGTAACTGGTTGGTGTGTTTGTGTGGTGGGTGGGGAAGGGGTGGCTATATATGTATGTACTTGTTTGGATGGATGTGCATGTGTGTGTGCCAGGTGCCTAAGTGTAATGTCAAAGGTCAACCTTTGTGTTCCTTTGCACTCAACTACCTTTCCTGATATGGAACCTACAAATCTGGGATTAGACTAGGCTGGCAAGCCCTGAGGGTCCTCCTCTTCTTCCTCAGTTGTAGAATCTCATGTACTCACCACCATGCCCAGCTTTTTATATATTTTCTAGAAATTGATCTCAAGTCCTCATGCGTGCACAGTAAGCATTTTATCTGTTAACCTGTCTCTCAGTCCCCCTCACCCCATTTCTTAATTTTAAAAAGGAAATGTACAGTGGCCTTGGGAGTAACCTCCAGGTCTTTGACTGTATAAAGGATGGAACACTAGCTGCATTTTCCATGGTATTTGAGAGTTCCAGGCAGTTAGGGCAGGAAGGAAGGGTTTGCTTCTTGGCGTTGTGGATCAGAAGTATTATTTATGACAGGACTAGTGTACAGAGGTAGGTTTATGTGACATCAGTCGCGCTCAACTGTGGGCATGGGCACTTTGAATCTATGTTTATCACCAATTTTTATTATGGCTTTTAAGAATTTGGTATCTCGGGTAGGTAAATCAGCCAAGACATACAAGAGGATTTTGTCAGCCCTTGTCCACCTTAGATAGCTGGGGTGTGGTATTAGTTTTCAGTAGTTATGTATTAGCCTTGTATAATGTTTTCTATTTCCAACAATTGGTTACCTTTAAGGGAGAATCTCTTTGGGGCCATACCCGGTACACTTGGTTGAACCCTCAGGTCTCTGTGATCCCAAGTGGCTCCCATGCTGCCATGTGGAACCAGAACCCCAGTACGTAGATCAAGGGGCCTCTTGACTAATGGGCTAAGTGTTTGGCTGGAGCAGAGAGCAGAAGCAGGTGGTCCTGTCAGGTTGGTAAAGAGTTTGAGGTAGGGGATGCCATCTCTATCTCATTAGATACCCTTTTTCCTGCATGCCTGGCCACTCCCCTTCCTACACGTTTCCAGCTGGACTGGGTCTGTTGACTGAGGGGAGAGCTAATGGGTACTCTAAGTCATTCTGGTCCTGGTACCTCCAGTTTGCCTTCCAAGAGCCCATCCCTTCCTATAGATTCACCTTCTTTGTGCCTATGTGCATTTTCTCATCCCCACACCACCTTCCTTGTTTTTATTTGGATGTCCTTGTTCTTCTTAGGTTGAGCATTTAGCTTATTTATTTATTTATTTTCTTTTGATAAAAGAGTTTAGGTAGGTGGGAATGAGATGGTTTTTGATAAGTTCCTATTTGTGATGTTTAATTTATAAAATATGTTACATCAATACTTTGTAAACATGTTTCTCAAGAGATTTTTTTTTTTAAAGAGAGTTATTTTCACATGTCTTTTATGGTTCTTTAAAAATGATACTTAGGTGAGCATCCACGAAACTGCCTAGGCTCCCACGTAACCAATAGGTCCAGTAGAATCAAAAACCCGTTGCCATTGTTCTTGAGGTCTCAGTAGTCCTCCTTGTCCGCTATGTTCAGCGAGACCAGTTTTGACCCAGGCTTTTTCAGACCCAGGCCAGCTGGCCTTGGTGAATTCCCAATCCCCATTGTCTCAGTGTATGGGTAGAGAACCCTGATTGCTTTTTGGACTGATGAGGGAGGGGGACTTGATTGGGGGAGGGGGAGGGAAAGGGGAGGCGGCGGTGGGGAAGAGACAGAAATCTTTAATAAATAAATAAATAAATTAATTAAAAAATAAACATTAAAAAAAAATAAATAAAACCTGAAAAAAAAAAAAGAAAAAAAAATGATACTTAGGCATTTTTACAGTCTGAAAGTATGAGTTTTTCAGTAGACCTCTGCTAGGATACTAGCTTACTGTAGCATGTTAGAAGTTACTGACACTTTGGATTTTGGGAGACCGTTTGTCTTATGGTCTGCTTTTTGAGGCTTCAGTGTGTCACTTGTGTAGAATTGAAGAGAAGGTCAGGTGCTAACTGCCATGGGACATAACAAGATAGTGAGGAAGATGGACTCTAGAGGGCTGTCCAGGAAACCATAGACTTGCGCACCTTTCACTCAGGCATTCCTATAAGTTGGAGTTACTCTGTCCTTAGCTTTGGGGATATGTGTGTGGACGACTCAAACAGAGATCCTTGTTTTTCTGGCACTAGACTGTGCTTAGAGGAAGGGATAGCCAAGTCAGAGAGTGACAGTAGGGGAGGATCTTACTGGGGAGATTGGAGTTTTCTTGAGAAGCTGGCATGATTTCAGCAATATTGGATGGTGAAACTGGTCAGGATTGAGGGATACTACTGAGGGATATTGGTGACGGGAGGTGCCAGCTTTTTCAGATACCCTAGTACCAGCTAGCAGGCTGGAGAGGCAGGGCAGAAAAGTGCTGGCCATGTTATGGCACCATTACTAGTCACTTGCCAATATCCTAGGCATCAGCCTTTAGGTAGAGGAGAGAGACTTCTGGAAGTTCTGGGCAGGGATATAACCTGGCTGTTGCTGTGGAGGATGATGGGAGGTTGCCACCTGCGACAGGGACACTGGGGAGGAAAACCAGAGAAAATCTAGATGGGATGGTGACACAGCTAATAGGTACAGTGGGAGGAGAAAAAAATTATTGGGGCTGGAAATATCTGGCAGTCAGTGGGATAGGATTCTCAGGTGATGCCTCACCTTAGATAGCAGAGGTGAAGCTAGACTGGGATTGGCCTGAAGCACTTGGATGGTGGAGTCATGTTAATTGACTGCAGTGAGTAATTAGATGTACCTTCCCGGACCTTCCTATCAAAGGTCATCTTCCATCCATTATGGAGAATCATTGTAAATCTGAGTATGAATTGAGAGGTTTCTTGGAGAGGCAGAGGGCTGTGAGAGCATTCAAACAGCACAGATTTGGAGGCAAATATGGTTTCATTCAAGGCCACCAAAGAGCCTTTGTTCCCAGTGTAGTCTGCAGAAGCTGTCTAGATTAGGTAGCAGAACATTGTGTTGCTGATTTGCCAGAGACTGTTCCACTGGACTAAGTTGATCCCAAAGAGAGTGAGTGTCCACATATGAAGAACCAGGTGCCATAGATTTCAGAGGGACATTTTCAGGGCCCAGCTCTGGTAGGTCCATGTAAGTGATGACAACTGTCCCCCAAACTCGTCCTTCACTTAAGCAGCTCATTGTAAGTGATGACACAGGCGCGTCCTTCATCTAAGTGCCATGTGTTCTCTGCAGTGTCAGTCTTGCAGGAAGTACCTCAGTAGGTACAGGTTAGGAAATAGACTGGCAGGCCAAATAACTTCCCCAAGGTCACTCATTTGTCTGGTGGCTGACTCAAAACAAGCTCCCATGACATTCTTCTAGATGCCAACATCTGAACTACCAACACACACCAGATTGCCAGCTGCTTTTTGGACTGTTTCTATCCCTAGGAACCCAGGAAGCCCTTGAAGAATGCTGCATTCCTCTTTGGCCATCTGAAGTCAGGTGAGGTCAAATTGATTTCCAGAAAGCTCAGGTTGAATGCCCTTGCTGCCTTGATGGGAGGAAGCTGGAGGAGGCCCACTACCGCAGCAGTGCAACTTCGCCCCATTCTCTCCTTTCACCAAGTGCAAGAAGCATCTATTTTTACATATTTCTGCTGTTTGTGTTGGGTAATAATGGTTCCTACTGTGGCCCAGCTGTTAGGTGAAATGCATAACCGAGTGTTTGGAGGTTGCTAAGAAGGAAATTCTGAAATTCTGTGTTCTTATGTAATATTGACCTTATGTAACTGAAATGGCAAAGACAATACAGATTTGGTACCCTTCCCAGACTACTGGGACTATTTTTAATTTTCCAATAATACATTTTACCCCTTGAGTCTAGGGTAATGAGATTGCTTTCAGAGGTGGCCTGAGATGTACGCTGCTGCGTGCAAGTCCAGCAGTGTTTTGGGGAAGAACTTTTCCCAGGGTCCTGGCTAGACCAACTTTAACACAGGTGAGGACTAAGTTGGCTGCTACCAACTCTACAGCCTGTAATTTTCCACCTGTAAGAGTATGACTGTGGCCATGGGTGAGCCAGTGTTCAACAATAAGTGTTAGTTTGGATGTTTCTGTGTAATTGTACTGTGTTAGAATCTTACCAATAACATTATTGCAGCCAAGTCTCCAGTGTATGGTTCTGCCCATTTGTGTTATCTCTGGAGATTCTGCCTGTCTTTGGTAGCAGTACTCACACATGAAAGTATGGGGGCACATTCACTGTGTTTCGAATAGGTAAGACCTGACGGTACATAGTTTTCAGGACATGTGCGAGTTTGTGTCTCCAATACTGTCACCCACTGCACCAGACTTTATCTATAGTTCTTGTTCATATGTGCTTGCAAGTCTTCTACTTGCATAAGATAGGTTTTTCTTCTTGGTGGATACAGAATGAACTTGGAATATTAAGAAGATTTTTCTAGAGAACTTTGAGGGTAGTTCTGAGATAGGCAACAAGAGAAATCTCCCCTGAGTTCACTGGTTAGCAGAGCAGCGCAGATGGTTAGCCATCTTCAGGTGGACCCTTGCTGTTTACAGCCGGCATAGAGGATTTTATGTGTGCAAAGCACTGCCTAGGCTGTGTGAGGCTCCACTAGTTGCTGCTCTCCAAATAATATCATAATGTCAAGAATACAAGACAGTTGCAGGGAGACGGTCAGGTGTGCCTTCCTTGTAGCATAGTGGTACCCCTCACACCTGAAGCAGGTGTGGCACTAGGTGCTCCTCAAACAGGTAGTCAGAGTTGTGTGTGTCTCTGGGAGAGAACTGTGGTCTGTCTAAGTCAAATTTGGGCCACCCATGTGAGTAAAGCCTTCTGTGTTGTTGACAAAGATCCTTGGAAGTGATTTGTAAAGACAGTTTTGTCCCTTGGATATCTTCAGCATCATCAGGATTAAATTTATGCTTGTTGTTTGATAAGAGTCTTGAAAAAAGAAAAAGGACCACACTGAGTGTCCCTATCAAAATGACACTCTGACCGTAGCCACTCTGGCTGGCAGGAAGACACTTAAGAATACTGACATGTGGAAGTGGCTGCTCTATGGTTGAAAGGCGTCTGTGCCCTGTTGTCAACATGCCCGGAAATGTAGTTGGAGGTGGAAAAGAGTACACAGAATGACAGCCTCTGGTCAGCCAAAGGAATCCCAAAACCCATCCCCATGTGCTTGCCTTTTGTTGTTATTGTTGATAGGTTTCATGGACCAAGCAGATACCTGTAGTTTTGTTGGTGGGAGCTATCATAGTTCCTACGGCTTTCTTAAGAACTCATTTCCTGGCACCTGGGGCCCTTTTACTCTGTCCCTTTCTTTCCTAACAGTTCATGGAAGAATTAGTGGTATCTTTTTGACTTTCCCCCCATTTTATTTTTCACTACTTTGTCCCCCTGAGTTCTGTTCTTATTTAGATAGCTGTGATTGTTGTTGCTGTTGTTATTACTAGTACTATTCCTACTCAAGTGTATAAGACCGGGAATTGTTTTCTGTGCTCAATTTTAGACAGTTTCTAAGATGATGAGGATGATGTTTGTTTGTTTGTTTGTTTTTGAGGCAGGGTTTCTCTGTGTAATACCTGTGGCTGTGGCTGTCCTGAAACTCACTGTTTAGACCAGGCTGACTGATCCTCCTGTCTCTGCCTCCTGAGTGCTAGGATTAAAGGTGTGTGCCACTACTATCCAGCAGTTTCTAAATTTTTTATGTGTGTTATGTTTATTTTTTAGCTGTTCACTTATATTCAGAATTTTAGTGTTAGGAGGGGATTTTTTTCCCTATAGTTGGATTTTTGCTTCTGTGCGTCTCATTACTTTTGGTTCTTTTGTAGCACTTTTAAGCTTGTGGGCTGTACTTTGTCATGGAATGTGTTTGTGTGAGAATTTTTTTGTTGTTGTAGTGACAGAGTACTGAAGGCTGGATACTTTACACAGGAGAGATGTTTACTTTAACTTATAGATCTCAAGGCTGGGAAGTCCAAGAGCATGGTGCCAGCCTCTGCCCTGGGGCTTCTACTGCTTCATCCAGAGGAATGCAGAAGGTGGAAGCAATGTGTAAAAGTATAGCACCTTCTTCCCAACCTCTGGAGAACAGATCTGAGCCCACTAGAAGCGCTTTGATCTTCAGTAAAGTGTACCACACATTCCTGCCCTTCTTGCTCACACTGGGAACTGCCTGACATGTCTTTGTAAACAGAGTGAGGAAGAGTGAATCCCTGCCTGGGAGGTTTAGTTTTATTTTTAAAATTGAATGATGCTGATTTAAAATTTTTTGTGGTGCTGGGGAACAACCTCAGTGCTTGACTGATGGGTGGGGAGCCTGTAGCACTAAATTACACTGCAGCCCCCTGCTGGGAATTTAATCCTGTCTTTGCAGTGTTAGCTCCTCAGCAAATCGGAGCTGCTGGGGAACTCCAGCTAGCAGTACAGCACATAGAGAGGTGAGACAGGGACAGAAAGGCATGGCATGTTCCAGTGCAGATTTGTTGGCATTTCTCCCACCTTAGGATAAAGTCAGCTGTGTGCTCCATTCCTGTATCTTTGCTTAGTAAGCCTGGCAAGGAGACTGTAAGGGGTTGGGCCATTTTATGGGTCATGCTATGCTGAAAACACCATGACCAAAAAAAGCAAGTTGGGGAGGAAAGGGTTTATTTCATTCACATGTAAAAGTTCATCATCAAAAGCAATGAGGGTAAGAACTCAAGCAGGGCAGGAATGGAGGCAGAAGCTGATACAGAAGCTATGAGGGGGTGCTGTTTACTGACCTCACCCCAGCTTGCTCAGCCTGCTTTCTTATAGAACCCAGGACCACAACCCAGGGATGGCACCAACCACAATGGGTTGGGTCTTCCCTGTCAAGCACTAATTAAGAAAATGCTCTACAGCAGTGATTCTCAACCTTCCTAATACTTTGACTTTTTAATACAGGTCCTCATGTTGTGGTATCCCCAGCCATAAAATTATTTTTGTTCCTATTTTATAGCTAATTTTGCTACTATTACGAATCATAATGTAAATGTCTGTGTTTTCTGATGATCTCAGGTGATCCCTATGAAAGGATTGTTTGACCTCCAGGTTAAGAACTCCTCCTTGTAGGTTTGCCTACAGCCCAGTGCTATGGAGGTATTTTCTCAACCAGGTTCCCTCCTCTCAGATGACGCAAGCCTGTGTTAAGTTGACATAAAATTAGCCAGCGCAGTCATCTTGGACCACACTGAGTAGTTGAGCCATCCTCTAAGAAGCATGGGAAAGCGCCCGCCTGAAGATACAGGGGACTATGTCCAGTATTCTGAGCTGAGTTGTATTATTTGGCGATTTTGACTGTGAAAAACAGAGTTCTGTATTTATACAAAATGGGATCAAGGAAAAAAATAAGTTCATGTATATGTTTTAGAAGTTTTTACTCAACTTAATTTCTAGTAGGTTGGTTTAAAATGAAATGTATATGCATGTACCAAAACTCAATAAACTGCACATCTAGCATAGGTGGATTTTATTTTATGCAGATTATATAATAAGACTGTAAAAATAATCAATTTTTTGGTGGGGCTGGAGAGATGGCTCAGTGGTTAAGAGCACTGACTACTCTTCCAGAGGACCCGGGTTCAATTCTCAGCACCCACATGGCAGCTAACAGCTGTCTGAAGATCCAGTTCCAGGGGATCTGATACCTTCATACCAATGCACATAAAATAAAAGTTAAATAAACTATAAGAAAAAAAATCAATTGGTGTAATCCATCTGATGTAGAGTATAGAGAAAAAACAAATGTAATATACTTTCTGTGAGAAAGTGTTTTTAAATAAAGCTGGACCATTGCATGTGATAGTGCCAGATGATGTTAACTTGCAAGACTGATCCCACTGTTCCTATTAAACCAGCTCCCCACTCCATGGTCACTCTGTGGTCCAAACTTCTACTGTTTAAATCCTTGCGGCTACCTCTCAGTCACAGCATTGGGTCCTAGAACCAAAACTAAGTTCTCTGAGAGAACAAGTGTTTTCCGGAAGGCTCTACATCCCATGACAGCACTCAATGCTTCTGCAGCACTTGGTACTTTCTGAAGGTATAGCTGTAAGACTGGAGGGCATGGACCGATACATAAGTCTGCAATCACCAAACTACCAGTGGTGGTTAGACCTGTGGTTCCTCCTTTCATCTTTGAGTGTCTTCCCTCTGAGCCTTTCGGTCATACTGCCATACAGAATTTGCTTCTGTGCTGAGAGCAGACCTTTGGTAAGGACTAGTATTCTGGCTAGTTTGTTGTCAGATTGACATAAGTTAGAGTTATTTGGAAAGAGGGACTCTGAGTTGAGAAAATGCCTCCAGAACATTGGCCTGTAAGCAAATCCATAATGTGTTATTTTAATTAGTGATTGATATGGGAGTGCGCAGTTCTTTGTGGGTGGTACTACCCTGAGCAGGAGGAGGTCCTGGGTTGTATAAGAGCAGGCTGAGAAGGCAAGAGGGAACAAGCCAGTAAGCAACACTCTTCCATGGTGTCTACATCAGTTCCTGCCGCCATGACTTCTGGGTGAGGACTATCAGCTGTATGATGAAGAAATAAACTCTTTCCTTCACACTTTGCTTTTGGTCGTGTTTTATCACAGCAATAGAAATCCTAACTAAGACAGCTGGTTTGGCGTGTGTCAGAGTCTTCTGAGGCTGGCCTGCTCTTCAGATTGTTTTAATCTTTCATGGCAAGAGGCTCCTACATCTTGAGTTCATTTATGAGATATGAGGATGTTTTCACTAACATTCTCTGAAAGTCATCAGATTTTCCTTCACTTTGAGTATTGGTACATGTAGGATTTGTTATGGTGTAAAGCATGAGTAGAGACAGTTGTGTTCCTATCCACAAAAATAGCCCTATGTGACAGCATGCTTAATAAGTCTTTCGTCTTTTGCACAGTGATCTCCAGTGGTTCCTGTCAGTCCCTGGGAATATTCTCTTCTACTTTCTTCAGACCAAAAGCCATGTTTGCTGAGATTTTATGGATGATGCTCTTTCCTAGCTTTATCTTATGCTCTCAATTACAGTGCAGTGACTTCATTCCTGTGTGTCTTCAGTGGTGTACTGCTGCTTGGTTTAACTCTCTTATGTGAGTCCATTAGATTCTTATAGACTACTGGGGCAAGCTGGCTAGTGTCACTTGAGAATTTTGTGGCCGAGACCAGAATCATTCTTCCTTTCTCACAATGTCTTCATATAGTTCTGTAATGAAGATTTCTGTTCCCTGGTAGGATAAGCTAGGGCTCCAAACACTTTTATATTTCTTTGAAGAGTTTTATTTAAAATGGTGATCAGTTGGTTAGAACTTTTCTAGGAATGCCATGGGGATGATTTTTGTGGAAAGATTTTGAAATATTGTCTCAAATTATGATGCTAGTATAGAACTATTTTGGCCTTTTTTTGTCTATCAACCTTAGAATGTTAATGTTTTCTAGAAATGTGCCTATTTTACACTGACTTTAAAATGAATTGGTTTAAATGTCTGCCGTATTTGAAGTAACTGGTCTTTTTTTAGCTTCTAACTTTTTATGTATGTATATGTGTAAATAAAAATGTTTGTGCAGTTCCTGAGATGGAGCCCCATCATGTGGCATATGCTCACTCACTGCCACATGCTCTGTCTTGTCTCTTAGTTTTTAATTCGTGACTTTCTTTCTTTTCCGAATCCTTGTTATTAGAAGTTTGTCATCTTCCTAGTCATTTCAGAGAATCTATTTTTTAACTTGTTGGTGCGTGAACATGCAGTGAATGTTTTTCTCTCTTCATTCATATATTTTGTTTCTGCATTTGTTCTGATATTGTCTAATTTTTTGATGATAGCTCTATCTTATAAATCTGTATCCTTATTGTCAGAGATGATGTTCCTGCTTTGCTCATTTGTCCACCAAAGAGAAATACCGTCTTTTTTGTTTGTTGTACATGATACACTTGTGAAAGTTCATTCTTTTCTTCTTTATGGTTCCAGGAATCAAACTTGGGTCATCAGGCTTGTCAACAAGCACCTTTACACACTGAGATACCTCTTTCTCTCACATACACACTTGACTGCTTGCTTGCTTGCTTGCTTAACAGAGTCTTCTGATGGATCCTCGACTGGCCTGGATCTTGGTATATAGACAAGGCTAGTCTTGAACTCAGTCATTCTGCTTCTGCCCACAGTGCTAGATGTGCCATGGCCACCAGCACAGGGGTCTTTTTTTTTTTTTCTAATGCATGTACAATACCATTGGTACCATTTTCAGGCTTAGATAAGAGTGACAGCTCTTTCATATCAAATGTTCACCCAACGTTTGTATGTCCCTAGGGATATCTGCACTAGTTTAGTTTGCTGTTTGCCTCGGGGTGCATGTAGCATCCTAGTGGCTGGTACATAGCGTATATCCTGGTTAATCCATAGTCTTCTCCTCCCTATCTTATTTTTTTCTGTGTTCTTGAGATTTATCTGCAGGAGGTGGTTAGTCTTGTAGTGGAATTTTGTGTTCCATGCTTTGCTTGGGTTCATCCCTATCCTATCATTTGAAAGATCTTTGTTTCCTGTTGCCTCTCATTTGGAAGTTGGGTCTAGAGACCAACTAGATGGAGATTAATTGTGGTAGACTTCTGGATTTAACTATGTGTTTCTGCCTGGAAGTGGCCAGGTGTGCATTTCTGGAGTCAGGAGCAGAGGGGGCTTTCTTTCCACTTACAATCTTCTGTGGCTCGCATCCCACCCCACTCCACTCCACTCCGTATGGCATTACTTTGAAGCAGTAGTTGTCCCATGGGACCCCAGCTATGCTGCTGCTTCAGAATTCTCCTGCCTCACCTCTGCCTTCCTCAACCTTTTCCATACACCTCTTGTTGTCAGGTTTAATGGCCTCTGGATATCTCCTGACCAAGGGAACCTGTCCTCTTTAGCTTGTTTCTTAGAGCTACCTCTACCATACCTTGTCCACACTTCAGTGCCCATGGCTTCTTCATTGGGGTGTCCATCACTTGCAGCTTCTTGACTTAAGGCCACATGTGTCAGTGTTGCTTCTGTGTTCATCTCTGCTGTCTCTCTAATGTGTCCCCAGCCATGAGCCCATGTTCTTGCTCCTGTTACCATGGCCCCTCTTTAGGAAGAGCTCACTTTCACATTGTGGAGGGGGGTCAACTTTGTATTGGGGGCTCTGTGGTTCCTTTGTGAGACTGTCTTAATGTATTATATTTTTCCACTTGGTTGTGTTTTCAATGTCTGTAGGTGTTTATCTTCCACTTTGGAAATTTTTAGCTGTTGTGGTTTTCTTTCCTCCTCCTCTTCCTCCTCCTCCTCCTCCTCCTCCTCCTCCTCCTCCTCCTCCTCCTCCTCCTTTTTTTTTTTTTTTTAATCTTGCCTCTCAAGAGCTCTGGCAGATCCAAGCTCCGACTCTGGAACCTGAATTCCAGGACTGAGACATACGTTGGCATGCCTCTTCCTGCCATGTGGGATGGCCAGGCGGAAAGACTGAGTGTACAGGGAAATGAGTGGGTAGACGAGAAAGGAGAGCCTCACCATGTCCCTAGACTGTGGAGTCTTGGGTGTGCTATGGGACACTGGAACTCCCAAGAAGCTTTGGGCTTCTGAGGTTAGAGGAAGGCATGCCAAGACTTCCTCAGAGCACACAGGCTTTCCATTGGGGCTGCAGAGGAAACTTGGGTGAGTCTGTCCCAGAAGGCATGGGCAGGTACTCAGCATGTCACCGTTTCTAGCTGTTGAAAGAAAAGACAGCTCCCTCATGGTGGGCCTGGCCTGGTCCTGGGCAGTCCTCAGCTCTCAGCCCCTTTGTGAGCATACAACAGAATCACCACATTGTTCTTCCCAAAACAGGCATTCTAAGGGCAGCAATGTTGGCAGATTTCTTTGGTTGGCAGATGCCAAGAACCCTTTGGTCAGTGCCTCTTACTCCAGCTATTTGCCCAAGGTCTTCACTTTGTTCTAGAACCTTCCAGACTGGCACCTTTCCAGTGGAACTTGGTGCATTCAGTTTCCTGTTTTCTTGAGATTCAGGCTGAGTTCCCACTGGACTGTGACTGGGGTGTTGGACCCTCTGCTTGAACTCGAGCACACTGTATATTGGCCAGAGGCTGCAGACTGTTGCACAGAGCTGGTTTCCTTCGTGTGGCCTCAGCAAGTCCCAGCCTCACAGAAGCCGCATTACTATGTGCTTCTAGACCATGGCTCAGCCAGGAATGTGAAGGTAGCCTGGATTCTGCTTCTCTTCCTCTCATTCTCCTCTACTACAGAGAGCATTTTATTTCCCAGCAGGGGCGGGGAGTGTTGGACTGCATCAGTCTCTCTGACGTCAGACACCTAACCAGGGACTGTAGACTTAGGGCAAGGAAAGCCTTCTTCACTTCTTTAGTGTTGCTGGTGCCTGACAAAACTGGAGGGCCCAAATTCTGCTTACATAAGGTAGGCTGGTGAGGAACTTCGCTTCTATACCCCCTTGGCTCTTGGCCACCTATCACTGTGTGCTCAGTACATATCATGTGTAGTCAAAGGAACCTGCCTTAAGGCCAGCTGTCTGAGGTGGTTAAGGATAGGGTTGTTCCATCCACGAGTTTGGTGTGGTCCTGAGACAGAGGTGACATGACACGTATTTGATGAGTTCCATCTTTGAGGGACTCATTCTCCACCTGTCTTGGGTCTCCTGAGATTTGGACTGCCTCTAGGAGTCCAGAACATCACTGCCATCTTTTCTTTTCCTTCCCCTTTTTATGCCTGGGTTTCAGCAGCCACCACCATACCTATTAAAGAAAGCAGTTCTTGGCTGTTTGACCCCTTTTGTTGGCAAACTGCAGGCTGCTCCAGTTTAAGAGCAGCATTAAGGCCAAAGAACACATACTGTTGGTAAGTAGAAAGTAGAAAAGACACTCAAGCGTGCTTATTGTGTGTGCCAGTCAGACTACCTGGCTTCTGGATAGTATGTGAATGGAAGGTTTCAGTCTTTGTCTGTTAATTCCTGGCCCTTGTGTCAACCTAAAATGGATTATTAAAAAGGAGGTAGGGAATTCTTTCCAGATCTATCTGTTTCCATGTCCTCTCTCTCAAGAGGGCTGCCCACGGGACATTCCCCTGTCTCTGATGCTTTCTGGGCCTCAGATGTTGTCTTGGCTTTCCCTCAGACAGCTCACCATGCTACCTGGAGAGCTGGCTGTCTGAGCTGGGCACTTCAGATGTGTTAGCTGTTCCAGCTCTCTTACCTGCATGAGTACGACTAAATCTAGCTGAATGGCAGCTGGCTGTCCTACAGGCTGTGTGGGCTCGCCCTGCCCCTGTTTTTGTTAGTAAGCTTTTCATTCATGAATTCATGTAACCAGAAACAGTTCAATATAACCCTCTGCCCTTCCCAGACTCTCCCAGATATCCTGGCTGCCATCTTGCTCACCTCTATGCAGAGAAGTGTTTTCTTGACCCACTTTCTAGCTAGCAAGTATCAAGAATACTGAGGCCCAGCTGTACAGTTTCACTAAGCGGCCCTCTGCTGCCTCTCTTGTTTGCTACAGACTGGATGGTGCCTTTCCCAGAGTATGTCCTGGTACAGGTGTGGAGCCAGACTGCACACCAGTGCCAGCTCCATGCCCAGCACTTCCTACAGAAGATCAGTGTTCCTTTGGGCTGAGGGGGTATCCTTTATTACTGATTGACATAGGACAGAGTCCTATGTTTCAGAAACATGGACCTAGATTTGATCTCAAACCTGGCTCCAGGGTCCATGGCCTGCCACTGCCTTGCCATCTCTATGCCTGCGTGTCTTCTTGTATCTTAGTTCCATACTGGAAATCTTGAAGAACAGGTCTCCTGCCTCTAGACCCTGTGAGTCAGCTCCCAGATGTGGGTATTGCCACTCTCTGGCCTTGTGTTCTATGGCTGTCTGCAGGAGGCCATGGAGGATCACCCCACTGAATACGAAAGGCACAAACCCACAGAGGATCACCTTGTTTGGCAACAGCTCTTTTGGCCCAGTGTGATGACACCGCCCTTTGTTTGTGGTTCACTTGGGCCTTTTTCTGCCTGGAAAAACATGTCCTTTATTTAGGAGAGTGGTGCAAGTGAATGAGGTAAGCACTGGCTGGGAGGGAGATACACCTGGTGTTAATGTAGCCTTTTGTTTCGGTAGTGAAAATAACATTTTCACCTCCAGTCTACAGTAGGGTTGGGCAGGACTTTCCTGCTGTTCCTGTTTTTCCTAGGGTTGGGTAAGTAGGTGGCTACTCCTGAGCACAGGAGCTGTTCAGGAAAGAGAATGCATCTGTGGTCCTCAAGCTGCAGGCGATCTATCCCAGCAGTAGTTGAGAATCAGCCTCTGGTTAAGAATAGAACCCAAGTCTCAGCTAAAAGGAGGTGCCCGTGGCCAGGCAAGCCCTCCTGCAGGTCATTTAGTGAGGGACTCAGCTGGTGTTTTATCAGACATTTCTGCTGAAAGGGAGGTGTGTCATAGTGGAATATCGGTTCCAGAACGTGGACTCTCAATCTGTAGGGTTCCCAGATTCTGTCAGTGCAGTGGGGGCCCCAGTGGCTAGCTAGCTGGCAGCAGTGGAATGATGGGGTCTGGGCCTTGGCTTGGTCCCTGCCTCTGCCCACCCTAAGAATTGCTGCCCTGGCTAAGCTGTGAGTCCTAGCTGTCCTTGGCTTGTACATATTCCTTAGGATTCCTGATGCCGGGGCCTTTTCTGGGCTTGTGGTCCATGAGCAGTTTATCTAAGCAACATGTCTTACATTTCCCATGTGCCTGATAGCACACAGTTGCACTGACTTCTGTGGAATCCTTATGCACATGAATAAGTCAATATACACATGCATATAGTTTCCAGCAGGCCAACCTACAGACAAGGCATGGTATGGACCATGATAACAGGAAGAAAAGGGGGCTGCCTGTTTCCAGCTGGAGCAGTGTTTCTTACTTTCCATTCCAGAAGACAGAAATGCGAGGTGAATCCGTGCCTAGAAAAGTGTGCTGCCTGTTACTGGCTTCTGGAATGGAAGACTCGGCTCAGAGATTACATGTAATATAAGCTGTGTTTAGTATGTGTCTCTCCTGCCTAGTGCCAAATGGAAACCTTCCCATATATGCACCCACAAATACCTTTCTTTACATTTTGGTTTCAGCCGAAAAGAAAAGAACACAAAGCTTTCTCTGTTTGCATCATCACTGTTTTCCTTTTCAAGCATGATTTCTATTCTGGTGAATTGTTAACAGGGTTTCTTAGCATTACATATAAGCGTTGCAGTGAGGCAAAGAAAGTTGTTACAGAAGACCTCCCTGTCTGTGAGCCTCAGGGAATGCCACTGTGTTGTGCCTGCTCCCTACAAAACATTCTTAGACGTTTGCCTCGGAAAGTGCTTTCGACATTTCCACCCTACCTCCTCCGTACATCTGCACCTGCATGCACAGTAAATAATCGGAATTCCATTTCAGACATCTTTGGGTGAGAGGATATTGCAGATAAATCAGAATTTTGAGTGGAGTCTAGATAGGGCTTTTCAGTCTTTGTGAGTGATAGTTTTAATAAGTTGTGTGCTCTGAAGTTCCAAAAGGAGGATGGAACACACGTGCAGTTTCATTCACTTTAGAAATGTGCAGGAATGACAGAAGAACATAGTATGTCCTACGTCCCACCCCGTAATAGCACTCACCCCAGTAGCCAGTCTGATTGCTAAACATGTGACACACATCAAGGCTAGAAAATGTTTTAAGAACAGGCCATCATGTCCCATCAGAATATTCTGAAACCTCTGTGGTTCAGAACTTGGGCCAACCCCAAGACTCCCTGTGACTGAGGACAGGACTGTTGGAGTATCTTTGAGATATGCAGCTAAGAGGGACACAGGTCATTACAACATAGGACATTGTAAAATATGCCACCCACACTGCAAGACCACTCATCATTTTTAAACTTAGACCAAAAAAGGGGGGGGGGGTAAGCGCTTGTCCTGCCTGTCTTATAAAACTCTTTGTCAGTGACTGAGAGCTTTTATAGAAAGACCCCAACAAACACATGAAGAAGCAACTGAAGAACCAGAAGAGTGCTATTGGCAGCAGTCATGGTTAGCTACTAACACCCACCTGGGCTGTCTCAGTCGCCTGTCACCAGGCACCCCAGCTCTTGCTAGAAAATCACAGCCAAATCCGCCAGGCCCTAAGAACATACAGTTGACAGAAAGCCGGGGCCGGAGTTCATTGATCTAGGCAAGTGTCATCAGTAGAAGTACAGGGCAGGTAGCCAGCATCTCCAGCTGGCTGTGTGTGTATGTGTTTGTGTGTGTGTGCGTGCGTGCATGTGTGTGCATGTGCACACACACTGGCGCTCATGTAAACATGTGTGTGTACCTTCACATATGCTGGTAGATTACAGTGGCTTTGGCAGATATCGTTTTCTGGCAGTGCTTGATCTAACTAGGTCCTGATTCAAATAGAGCATAAGACCCTAAAGAGTGGGTGACTTTCTGATGCTGATAACATGGAATTCTTACAAATTTATTGGGATATGCTGACAGTATCTTACTGTTCTATAAGAATCTTCCAGATGTGTATGGTTAAAATGGTGTGAAGGAAGAAGTATGGATAGATGTGGAGAAGGTATGTGAAGGACCCTGTGGAGGGGTCCATTGCATGGTTCTCTCTGATTTGTGTACTCCGAAAAAGCAGTTCTTTATTTTGTGTATGCATGTCCATTGTACTCATTGGTTTTCCTTCCACCATGTGGTCAGAGGCTGGAACTCAGCTCTTTACATCCACCTCTAAGCCATTTCTCTGGCCTTGTTTTGTGTGCTTTTGAAGTTGCCCCCAAACACTTGAAGATGAACATTCCAGGGAAGGGTCATAAGCCAGCAAGAGTTAGAGTAACTCTCCCCACCCCCATACAGGCAAATGTCAGTGAGAGGAAGCCATGGTTCCATAGTTGAAATATCTATTATTTTTCCCTGGAGCTGAATGAGTTATTCTTTACTGAGGCGACCCTCGGCTCTCGTGTGTTTCCTGAACAGAGCTGCTTTCTTTCTGTGTCTGTGTGATGGTGTGAAGTGGTGTCAGTGAGAGAGGAGTGACCCACGTAATGGAAAGCAGGACTGGGAGGGAGAGCAGGAGGCTTTTCCTGTAGGAGGGCTTGCTCCCAGCAGACCTGTCTTTCTCCTTAGAGCACTGAATGTGGTCTTTGTGTCCTCACTGACGTCATAGGTCCAATTGTATTGATAAGCTTTTCAAAGCACAGCCTATGGAGGAGTTTTCAGCCCTCCATAGAATATTCCTGAGAATACAGGCGGTTTTGTTTTGATTCTGTGTTCTTTAAGAAGAGAGGATTTCGTTTTCTTCTTGTGGAGTCCTGGGTCAAAAGCCCAACAGTCACTGTTGGGAACTCGTGGCATTTCCAGTGGTTTTGATACAGAAATAGCACAAGTCATTCTTGACGCAACTGCCAGGGCCATGCTCTCATGAGTGAATGGGGACCATGGCCTCGGTCTCTGCAACTGGCACTTGAGCTAGGCTACAGCCACGCCTCTTGGCCTCCTGATGATGGTTGTGGGGGTGGCAGGCTATGTTCTCAAGAGCCCTTGGCCTAGTCTCCTTGCTTGTTGTGTGGATTCCAGGCCTCATTCTGTGTCTGCCAAAGTGACCTTACTTGAGAGGAAGCAACAACAGTAGCTAGCTATGGGATGTGAGTTGCAGGTAACAAAGGACCTTTAATCTTCTGCTTCCTTTCAATTTCTGTAGCCAAGAGTGAAGTTCTAATTGGCACTTTGGGACGCAGGTCAAGGCAGTGTTTCTGTCCCTTCCCAACACTTGGAGATGCTTCTTGCAGCTCACTGGCAGACTTCACTGAAGACAGTGTTGGCTCCCAGCACCACTCCCTCTGCTCTTCATGTAGAACAGTTGAGCCCAGGCCCACTGTGGACTTGAGGAGTGGGCTCAGTGGCCTCTCACATGGGTCTTTCTTGCTTCATGTTGCTTGAACTGTGGAAGTGATACCCCTTTCTCTTCAACCCCCCAGTGTAGTTACCCCCCAGAGATCTGTAGCCTGCACAGAGCCCAGGACAGGAGGACTTGGAACTAGTCCTGCCCTTGCTTCCTCTTCAGCTGTTGGGCTGCTGGAAGTTAGGGAACAGGGAATGGCCATCATGCATTTCATGTATAAAGGAATGCAAAAGAAGATCTGGGCAAAAATTGACCTTTGGGATGGATGGTACCTGTACAGGAAGTTCAGATACATTTGGGGCAGTAAGCATGGGTGACTCTTGAGTAAAGAGAGGGTCCAGCAGTCTTAACTTGTTCATCCTGTGTGGTGGATATGCTAACATTTCATCCATCTTTCAGTCTGGCTTACAAATTTAGGGCACCTTAAATACCCAAGGTTACAGTTTCAAACACAGCTTTAAATTTAGTGCCTTAAGGACTAAAACATCAGTAAACTGAGCATATTGAGTGAAGAAGCAACAAAATTCAAAACAAGCAATACGATCTGCTCACTTTGTCCTCAGCTTTAGTTTGTTACGACAAAGCTGTATTCCGTGCATGGCAAGCACCTTTGGAGTGTGTCCTCCCCCATTCTTCAGAGTATACCCTGCCCACATTCAGTCACACACACTGACTGTTGTTCAGAGAACCCAGTGACCCTTTTACATTCCTTGGTGGGGTGCTGACCAGCCTTGACCCGCAGGTCAGGAGCTACACTGGTTATGTTGCCATGGAAAGAATATCAGTGCTGTATAGTGCTGTATAGTTGGCCTCTGGCTGAAGAAAGAGCTTCAGTTGTTACCGCACTCACATTAGTATCCTTTGGACCAAGTGTGAATGTGCTTTCCTTGTAACAGGCTCTAAGGCTAGCCGCAGTGCCAAAGTACTACTATGGAAATCGCCCCAGCTGGTTATCATTCTGCCCTGTGACTGATAAGGAGCAGTTGAGCAGCCTGGTCTTGCCACTGCCTGGAGCTGTTCATCCCATCCCCAGCTGCCCTCTGCACACCCTGCCCTGCTAGACCCTAAGCATTCAGTTCTGTACCAATTGTGCCCCACAGAGGCCAGAGGAAGGTGTTAGAGCCCTTGGAGCTGGAGTTATTATAGGCAGTTGTGAGCCACTTAGCATGAGTGCTGGAAACTGAAATCTGGCCCTTTAGAAGGTCAAGTGCGTTTAAGCTCTAAGTCATCTCTCTAGTCCCACCATCCTTGTTAGTAGAAATGATTGGCCTGTCATGTTCTTGAAGTTAACCAAGGCAATCCTTTTAAAGGTTTTGTATTTGTTTTTCTAAAGAAATGTTAGGCATTCCTAATGGTACCTCTCTATGAAAATTAGAAATGGGCAGATAGCATGCTCTTGTGCCCAACATCTTTGATACAGTCTGTTAATATATAAATCTTAGGTCATGTTAGCAAAATTATAGCAGGAGTCACACCTGCCCTCTTTCCCAGAGCCAAGTGAGGTAACACACAGGAAAAGATAGTTTTCAAACTGTGAGACAATGTCATAGTTTCATTAATTTTTCATGGGTTTTTATTTAAGCTAAACTAACACTGCTTAACTAGACAAGAATATATGATTGATTGAGTGAGTGATTGATTGATTGATTGATTGATTATAGACTAGTTTTTACCCCTAGTTGACTCACATTCTAAAATAAAGTGGCCATAAACTAACACTATCAAGGACCATATGTGTCTATAACTAAGAAAGATGATGTGACTTATGCCAGGCAGTCAGGGGCAGCTTGAGGCAGTCTCATTTAACCATAAAATTGACAGGTTAAAGGATCATGTCTGTGAGTTCAAAATAAGGGATAGGTAAAACCCCAGCAAGAAGTACCTGCTGTTACCTGCTGTTCAGTCAGACAGCACAGCCGGCCGCTGATGAAGAAGCTCACCCTGAGACTCTTTCACGAAGGCATCCTCTTTAATTCCTTACCCTCTAGAGTATATTATCCTTAAAAGGGAAACTGGGTAAACATAGAAATAATATTGTTTTATAACACCTGCATTGTTTGTATTTTTCCATCTTGTTTTATTTTGTAATAAAAGAGATAGAAAAAAAAAAGACAAAACGGAAAGACGAGTAAGCCAGTCCTTGTTCCTGTGTGAGAGAGAGCCCTGTCCATGGAGCAAGCATACATCAACTAAAAAGCTTCTAGTGTACCTAGCTCGAGCCAAGATACAGAAAGTGCAGACGTCCCTGTAAGTAGCCAAAGCCTTGCCTCACTGATGATGAGGAGCCGAAGTCTTGGCTGAGCTTCATGGGCCACAGCAGGGTTGTGTTGGACATGAGGATCTCCAGTTGCTTTATGGTTGCTGGGTGTTCTCGTAGCTAAGCAGGCTGCTGGCCCAAGGCCTGGGTATTTCTTGGGTTCTGTCTGCTCCTACCCCTCTGTCAGTCTGTCTTGGAGGATTTAGTGGTGACCACAGGGCCAAATCACAAGCCAGGTTGGTGCAGGGGCCTGGGATGGGAAGATGGCCACTTCATTGGGGAACCCAAGGGAGTCTTCATTATGGCTATACCTCCTCCTCCTCCTTGGTCTCCTGGACTCTCCTAGGGGAGCTGTATCTTGAGGCAGAACACCAGGGTTCTGGTGACTGTTAGATCTCTTTCCATCTTTACTCTAGAAGGACAAGGAAGAATCCTGGGACCAGGGATCCTCTGAGGCCAGCTTTGGGAGTTGCTGTATAGGAGTGGCTACAGGAATGCCAGGGACCAAAAGAAACAGGCACTTTCTTACTCAATTCTGTGTACTCAAGATTGTCAAACATGGCTTACCCAGGAAGAGGGCTTCAGGCAGGTCTTGGTCCAAGACCCCCCTGAATTTGTGAGTAGAAAACCCTAAGAATTTAGCAAGAAGAAAGGGTATAGGATAGCCACGATTAGAAAGAATTGCAGGCAAGGCCAAGTGCACAAGGGCCAGGAGCTGGATGTCAGGCACCTGCTACCAGTGCTGCACTTGAACTCTAAACTGAGTCCCTTCCAGAAGGCAGTACTCTTGCCTCCTTTCCTTGGACTCAGTGCTTGTGTGTGGGCAGAGGAAGCACTACATACAGGGCAGCTGGGAGGTAGGGTCTACAGGGCTTTTTTTTGCCTTAACCGAGCGAACATCTGCAGAGCTGCCTGTTAACAGGTACTGTAGTAGCACTTCACTGTGCTTAGAACGTTGTAGTTCCAAGGAGCCTGTGCATAACACACTGTTCATAACAGCCTCTGACAGGAGAGGGGCTGCTCAACAAGTTGGTAATTTATTCTTTTATCATTAATTATGTTTTAAAAATTTTTGTAAAAAAAATTGGTTTGCATAGGTGCATTTTGGGGAGTAGGTAGGTCATGCATGCTGTGGCACACTTGTAAAAGTTAGAGGATAGCGGTCAAGAGTTGGTTCCCTACTTCCATTGTGTGGATGCTGGGGATTGAACTCAAGTTATCAGGTGTGATGGCAGGTTCCTTTACTCACACACTTAGCCATCTCTCTGACCCTGTGTTAGTAACTTAAAGCTTACCTTTCCTCCACATTGTTTTTCTTGCTTTAATTTGGAATTAATTTTGTAAGTAAACACTGATACTGACTCAGCTTCTGCTTTAAATCAGAATCACGGTGGCCTCTCCTTGGCAGAACATGGGCTCAGTGTGAGTGCAGAAGCCATCCTGATGAACGCTCATGCTGCCCGCCAGGAGCACACTTTATTGGCTGCAGTCGGTTGGGTAAACATGTTTTTCAAGAGGGTTCTCATTTTACCATGGCAACAGGCTCTCCGCTTGAGTGTCTATCTGGACCACTTCTATGGCACACACTGTTCTTGAGTCTCATACATAGCTCTGCAGTGGCTTCATTAGGAGAAGGGGCAGAAGCAAAGTACAGGCGGTTTGCCCATCCAAGTACTGGCACTTGGCTCCTTGCATGGCTAAGCAGAGCATTTTACTCTAGTTTCCCTTTATTGACTTTTCAATATGACGTCAGATGAGCCTTTGGATCTGCAATGGGGTCCTTTGAGAGTGGGGCCTACCCCTTTGGCAAAGGGTGGAGAGTAATAACTCGGTGCAAGTATGTCTCCTAGCTAGATCTGCCACTGCCCTGAGATCTTTGTGCTTGAGGACAGAGCCCAGAATCCTTGAGCCTTGTACTTTGAGCCTGTCAGACCATTGGCCAAAGAATACCAGGTGCTCTTTGGGCCACCAACATCCCTTGATAGTTGACATCTAGGCTTTACAGGGAAGAAGGGACCCAGACCCCAAGGCTCGCCTTGCTGCCTCAGTGACCCATTCTTTTCTTTGTTGTGCTCTCTCCATAGTGGACGTGGCTACAGCACTTCCTCTTCAAGTGGCCCCTGCAGCAGTACCCATGGACCTGCGCCTGGACCACCAGTTTTCGCTGCCCTTGGAACCCGCACTGCGGGAGCAACAGCTACAGCAGGAGCTTCTAGCACTGAAACAGAAGCAGCAGATCCAGAGGCAGATTCTCATTGCTGAGTTCCAGCGGCAGCATGAGCAGCTGTCCCGGCAGCATGAGGCCCAGCTGCATGAGCATATCAAGGTGAGAAGCATCCTTGGGCTCTGTGTCATACCTGTCCTTCTGCCCAGGGTATGTTTACTGGAGTGCTGAGACATGTGGACCAGCTATCCTCTGGGTGACCCCTGCTTCTTCTTCCCCATGATTGGTGTGATTTCATCTAGTGCTGAGGTGTAGATAGGTGACACCTGCTCCTCTGTCCCCAGGATTGGCATCATCCATGGAATGCTAAGACTCGAGAACTAGATATATCCTCTGTGTGGTATGTGATTCCTTCTGTCCCCAAGACCCAGTCTTATTCACAGAGTATCAAGGCCCAGAATCCAGGTGACCCTCACCATAAGGTTGCTGCAAATGTCCTAGGCCTTACGGCTTGTGCAGAGGACACACGGTGTAGAAGTTGTCTTCTAAAAATACATGCCCAGGTAGAAAAATGGCCAGGGGGAAAACAGGCCAAAAAGTGATGGACACCTTAGAGGACTCAGGGTTCATTGTGGTTTTTCTCAGATTTTCCCACTGACTTTTCATAACTGACTCCCCCACTGCCTGCAAAAGAAACTGTTAACAAAGACCTTTTTAATGCCTACTCTATACAGTTGCTTAATCTGATCCCAGAATTTAAAAGTAAATAAGTTGGAAAGAAACATACATGTAGATGTTATAGGGTAAGGCTGTAAGGCCAGGAATGTCTCTACTGAAAACCATGCTGAGCCACACTGTCCAGTGTATAGGGAGCTGCGGGCTGCATTCCTGCCACCTAGCTCCCGGCTGCCTGGCTAGCTTATGCCCCAAAATAACAACACACAAATTGTATTCATTTAAACACTGCCTGGCCCATTTGCTCTAGCTTCTTACTGACTGATTCTTACATCTTGATTTCCCATTTCTATTTATGTGTGTAGCACCCCAAGGTGCGCTTACTGGGAAGATTCTAGCCTACGTCCATCCTGGGTCGGAGCTTCATCGCGTCTGCCCCAGAGAGGAGATCTATCGAGTCTGAGCTCACTTTCTCTTCTTCCCAGCATTCTGTTTACTCCACCCACCTAAAGGCAGGCCTATCAAATGGGCCAAGGCAGTTTCTTTATTAGCCAATGACCTTCCTCCATCAGTCCAGTAGAAACTACATTTTGCAATAGTCACATTAAAGCAAAAGCCTCCCATACCAGTTGTACAAGTTGCCCACAGCTGTGTATCAAAATCACCCAACACATCATGGTTTCTGCCACAGTGTTTTTTTGCTGGTGAGGAACTCAAGAGCAGCCACTGGGTCCTGCCCTGAGTCTCATGTGATGCACTGTGTTGGTCAGGGTAGTGTCATCTGAGGCCTAGCTGGGCTTGCAATGGAGGATATATGGTGGTTACTCACTTCTAGCAGTGCTTTACCAGAACCACCTTGCTTACCCAGTAGGACCAAGATGGAGCCCCTGCATCTAAGACCCCTGAGCCTGGATTGTATTAACCACCTCTGCAGTGCTGCCATCACCAGAGCAGTCTTCATAAACCATGGGAGGGTCCTCTGTAGCCATGATGTGGATTGCTGAGGAGGCTGCACAGGACTATTTTCTGATTCAGATAACAAATTACAGAGCCCTGCTTACCATGGTGCACAGGCCCAGTAACAACTCTAGGTGCCTTTCAGGAGTGTGTGTGCTGAGAACATTGTCCTGGTTGGGCAAAGGATCTAGGAAACCTCACCCAGAGCTCTGAGAGCTGTCTGCAAGGAGGCCAGGGTCTTTGGTATTTTGATGTTTGCTATGTTAATTGTCCTGGGGCTATTACTGCTGCTGCTACTGCTACTGCTCTGTTCTCTTGGGTTTGGGGTGGGCTGGTTAAGATCTCCCACCAGCACAGGCTCTTCATACCCCCAATCCTTTCCCGCCTCCTAGGAGAGGCCAACATCAGGTCTAGGAAAGAAAGCCTTGCTGACAGTTGCTCAGTGCTCTGCTGTGGATGACCAGGCCCACTTCCCATGGGGCCCTGTTTTCCAGGACTAGAAAACAAGAGGTTTTGAGGTTGGATGTTTGAGGCTGGCCTTAGGCAGGGGCCATGTGCCAGCTCGAAAACAGAAGAAGTCATTCCAAGTAATGGCACCCAGTGACCCTGGTGTGGAGGTGACTGCCATCTCACCAGGCTGCTTGTCTTATTCTCTACAGGAGCCATAGCCTCACAGGGTCCTTGCCAGCAGTGTGCAGTGTGACAGGAAGACAGGGCTAGATGTGCAGTGGGAGGCTTTGTCAGGTATAGGGAAGAGTAGCTTTGTGTTCTTGTTCTGTCAATTGATTAGATGTTCCCATGGTTCAAACAATAAGAGTCTCAGAAGTAAATTTCCCTGCCTGTGTGAGTTTTTAGAGCAGTAGCAAGAGGTATAAACAAGACCCTTAAGTTAGGGTCCCATCAGCCAGGGTTTCCTTGCTTAGCATCCTGGTGCCTAGTGTCAGCTCAGATGAGTCCTTGGAAGCATTTCTTTCTACCCCACAGTTCTAGACCACAGGAGAGATGCTGTAGGCCTAGAAACCTATGCTAGCCTTTGAGACAAGACTTGAGAATCATAGAAATTTAAGGTTACATTTTTTTGTGTGCTTTAATTCTTCATTAAAATTGAAACCATAAAAGCCTTTAGAGTATATAATTGTGTCATTGCATTAGCAGTCTTTTGTTTTGATGGTTTAAACTCTCTTCATGCCATCATATTGTTAACGACACTTGGCAGTGGTGTTTGTCAGACAGATTTCTTGAACACACAATCTAATTAGTGTCATTAAATCATCAGTGAATTTGAATGGAATTTATAATTGGAACAAGAGTAGTTTTTAAAGTAAAACTTCAGTGTTAATTTAGGGTAAACAATGTCTTTCTAGGGGTTGTAGTTCTTAGAATCACCCTATCCCTGCTGTAAGCCCTGTTCTTCTGCTCATTTCCTTGTAACATTAATTTCTCTCCAGCCCAAGGAAGGGGGGGGGCAGGTGCAGGCTGAATGGAGGGGTAGTGTTATATCATTAGCTAGAAATTGCCCCTATAAAGGTTGTTCAGACCCAGGAACAATGGAAGATCAAGACGGGCCTAGAATAGTTTACCTTGTGGGTTTTCGGTATTTTTTAGTATTTAGAAGTATTTTTTACAGAGAGAGAGAGAGAGAGAGAGAGAGAGAGAGAGAGAGAGAACACGAAACAACATGTTCTTAGTGTTTCTACTTCAAAAGTAGTGTGGGTTTAGCAGGTAGCAGTGTGCCCTGCCACTCTGCTACTCCAGAGACTTCAGGCCCCAGAGATGACCTGAGGTACATGGCTAGCCTTATCCTCCATCAGAACTTGGTACAGAAATTCTCTCCTTTGGGGGAAGATTGCTCATGCACTGACTGCATCCTAAGTGTACATGTATGGGCTGCTCCTTCTAAGCCTGGTATGCCTCATCTGTCCTTCTGTCTAAAGAAATGTTTAATTACTGTGACTGTCATACATGCGCTATGCAGCTGTTGGTTTTTCTGGCATTCATAGTTTCTCCCTTTCCTGGCATTGAGTTTCCTATGTAGATCCAGTCTCTCAACCTTGGGGGCTGATGACCAGTCTAAAATGAGTGACACAGAAACTGACTTTCCAAGACAACTTACTCAGAAAATGCCAGGGTGTGCAGCCTAGGATAGACATAGATGCATCCTGAGAGGCTGGGAGAGAAGCCACTGAAAGATTAGAGAGTATCCACATTGCTGTAGAGCAGAGAAAAGCTTCCACACTGCTTTGATATAAGATGCTTGTGCATAAGAACTTGCTGTGGGGCTGGTACTGCAGCATGTTAGCCAGGTGTCCAAAGCAAGAGGCAGTGACCACTCCTCTTAGAGCCTGAAGGACAAGACCAGGGACACTCCTGATCCATCTGTTCTTACTTCATTGGCCTCTCTATCCTCTCCCACATTTCCTGCATATCTTAGTTTGGGTTACTATTACTGTGATTAAACACCATGAACAAAAACAAGTTGGGGAGGAAAAGGTTTATTTGGCTTATGTTTTCACATCTGTAGTCTATCATTGATAGTGTATCAGAACAGGAACTTAGGACAGAAACCTGAGGGCAAGAGCTGATGCAGAGGTCATGGAGGAGTGCTGCTTACTGGCTTGCTCCCTGTGGCCTGCTCAGCCTGCTTTTTTATAAAATCTAGGACTACCAGCCCAGGGATGGCCTCACCCATATCAATCACTCATTAAGAAAATACACTACAGGCTTGCCTACAGCCCAGTGTTATGGAAGCATTTTCTCAAGTGGGTTCCCTCCTCATAGGTGACTCTAGCCTGTGTAAACTTAGTAGAAAATTAGCTGGCACATTGCACACCCATGACTGCTGGCATAGTCTGCAGTCTCTGTGTGCCTTGTGGCTGTCTGCATTTCTTCTATTATTTTCTGTGTTGTTTTCAGTTGCGTTGCTGATCTTTTAACTATCAGTGTAGGAGTGCTCTTAATGAATAAGGGGCATTATTCCAGCTTCCACTGTTCATTCTCACTTGATACAAAGTAGTTACCCACTTGTCATATTGTGAATCAAATGTTCTTTCTGAAGAGATTTAAAATACCACCTCTGTTCCCTCTCATGTGCATATTTTATGTCTGCGCCTGTATCTAGCTTGCTGTATTCTTATGCTGGCACTGTGCAGTTCCAACGATACCCACATAGACTTGAGACTGACTGCTACATTCTTATGCTGGCACCATGCAGCTCTAACGGTACCCACATTTGGCCTTAGACTACTGCTACATCTTTATGCTGGTACCATACAGCTCCAACGATACCCACAAAGACTTGAGACTGACGGCTATATTTTTATGCTAACACCATGCAGATCCAATGGTACCCACAGACTTCAGTCTGATTGCCCACCTCCCCACACCTTATCCCTCTGCAAAGAATTTCCACAGCTTATGAGACCTGTTTCTTTCCCAGATGAACTTCACAACCATTCTCATGAAGTCTCCACAATTATGCTGGGAAATACTTAATATTGTTAGGTAATGGTTTCCTAGTATTGAATTTGTACTCAAGAAACAAGTTATTTGATTCAGATTTCTACTCTAGTGAATCATTTTTTGTTTTTTACTTAACGCATATAAATGTTTAATCTGAGATATTTTGTATTTTTGTTTTTATTGTGAATAAATCTGTTTCTGCATTTTTTATTTTTACTGCTCGCATAGTGCCAGTGTAAAAATGAGCTCTGGAGTTCACTCTTTGATGGTATCTTGAATAGCTGGATAGAATTTATGATAGTAACTTTTTTTTTCATGTCTTCTGGGTTACTGATGTTACCTGCAAACAAAAATCTTTTTCTTTTATTATTCACCTGAATTAACTGAAATTTCCATAGTTTTGTGAGGTTATGAAAAACCCTCCCTGGCACCGTGGGGCAGTCCCTGTTTTGAGGTGTGGGCAGCTGTGGAGGGTGCTGACTTGGATCCTATTATTGTATTCCTGTCAGCCAAGACCACCACTCTGAAGGACAGTAGCATCAGAATGCCCCTTCCCACGCCCTAGTCTCCAAGATCTCTGTAGTCCAAGAGGTAGAGAATACAACTCAAACTCAGGTAGTCAGCTCCAGCCGAAAGGGACTTTGGTTTTGTGGCCCTACAGACCAAGGTGCTGTTCTGCTTTACTACAGGTATAGTCACTTTTTTTGCTGCTATAACAGGTGTCTGACAAACAGCAACGTGAGGGATTAATCCCACCTCACAGTTGATAAAGGGATTCAGTCTGTGGTCAGTGAGGCATGGTATGGTGGCAGAAGCACATTGGATCTGTCAGGATCAGTAAGAGACAAATTCTGATGCTCACCGTTTTTTATTTTTTAATCTGGGGCTCCAGCCCTAGGAATGGTGCCATCACATTCAAACCTTCCATCTTTTAAATCTTTCTGGAAACACCCTCATAGATGCACCCAGGGTTGTTACTTCTAAATCTTATAAAGTTGACAGTAAAGATTAGTCTTCAAACTACCTGTTGTTCTGAATAGCCAAGGACTTGTTGCCTGTGGTGCTATTGTGATTGGGAAGGACCCTGTGCCTCTGTCTGCTGCCTGGGAAGTCATGTCCCTGATTACCTGGTCAGTCTTATGCCCAAAGGAGTGGTACAGATCAGCCCCATGCTGATCCAACTTCACCTGCTGCCCAAGGACACTGATGGCTAGTCTGGTGCCATCCTGACTTTGCCTCATTTGTGCCAGGAGCTCCAGGCTCCTGTGCGTCAGGCTTCATGTTTCCCAAATGTCCTTTAACTCCTTTCTCCTTGGGTTATGATGTCTGCAGACAAGAGTGAGCTTCCAGTGTATTTCCAGCTAACAGTGGAAGTTGGTAATCCTCACAAAATCTTGATATGGTAGAACACAAGCAGTTAACATTAGCCACTCTTTGCCTCCTCTGGCCATCAGTTGTATGGCTTTCCTAGGTTCTCTGACACCTTCTAAATGTTAGGATGATGAGGTCTAGGCCTGCTGGCACCTAAAGGGTAAGCTACCATGGGCAGGAGAGTACAACCCTGAACTAAAACTTGAAGGAAAAGCTGGAATTAGGCTGTTGATGGGTAAGGAGATGCTTGGAAGAGCTCTATACTCTAGGAGGTGCACAGCCTCCCTGAGAAAACACACACACACACACACACACACCACATCATACCCTAAAAACGCAGGCTGCTGTGCTGCTTTGAGTCTCTGTCCTTGTATCATCTTGTATGCTGCTTCTGCAATTTCTGTCCTGACCACCTCCATAATACCCTGTACCCTAGTGATGCTGTAGCTCTGGCCCATGGGACACCTCCTGTTCCATCCCTGGCACAGGCTCACCTGCTGGCTGTCTCTTTCCTTTTATAGACCTTACTGCTGGACCACACAGGTGCTTATCTTTTAATGCTTGAGTGTCTGGTTTCAGGTGGGAATGGCGAAGATAGATCCACTGGAGTGCTGCTTACTGCTGGGTATGCCTGGAAGGATACATTGTTTCCAGGGTACTATAATGAGATTGCTTTTGGATTTGAGCCACTTGGTCCAGTGAGTGGAGATGGAAATGGTTTTTTATTGAGAGCCTTGGGACATTTTAATCCCAAATGCTCCATTACAAACCCTGGACAAACAACATATACCCTGCCAGTCAACAGCTTCACACCCATGGATGACTTTATTTCTTTGCTCTGTTATATGTTTCAGCTAAAGAGCATAATGGTGCCTGCCCTGTGCCTATCTTAGGAAAGCACATGAGATTCTGCCTTAAAGGCTCTCTGAGTATCTTTGAGTATAGCTACAGAACAGCATGCATATTGAGCTTTGGTGGCTTTAAGGAAACAAATGTCCAGGTCTGTCAAGACAGACAAGACTCAGCACAGCAGTCTGGCTATCTTGTCTCTTCTTCCTCACACTCTGCCACAGACTTGGATTTCACTTTCTTCCAGAGTGTGCTTGACTTATCCTGGTTTTATCTCCAGTGTTATCTTTTTTAAGTAACATGAGGATAGGTGGCAAGGAGACTGTTAGTCTACCTCTGGGTAGACCAGTGGGTCTTTCACAGTACAGAATGCGTGGGAACAGGCAGGCCAGCTGTACTCCAGGACAGACTGATTTGGGGGCTGGTATAGACTGTACCATCACAGACACTCACGATCTTGAAGAATCCATCTGTAGCAAAAGTCTGTGTGCAGTAGTGAAAGGGAAGAACGATTATGTATTTGCTTAGCTTGGCTTGAATCCCACAGTGGTGGTGGGGAGCATGTGGGCTTGTGCCCATAGGGGCTACACTGCTACTCTTGCCAGCTGGCCTGTCCCTACTGACTCCTATCTATAGTGTGGCAACTTTCTTTCTCTTCCGCTAGTCCATGATGCTAACATGTTAAGTATGACATCTAGCCAAACTGGGTCTCTCTGGCTCATAACAGAGGTGACAGTGGCCCTTCTCTGGCTACTCTTTGCTGACTCTGGCCATCAGATGTGTGACTATCCTAGGTTCACTGACAACCTCTGTCACTGCTGGCATCCAAAGGGTGAGAATTGAAGGTACCATGGCCAGGAGCATGCTGTGAAGACAACATCAGTGCATATATTCACTCTGGGAAACAAGCAGGTGTAGGCAGAGACTGCTCATTCATTTCCCGGCCACTCAGACCCAAATAATCACACAGAAACTATATTAATTACGACCCTGTTCGGCCAATGACTCAGGCATATTTAACCAGTTCTGGTGTCTTTCTTCTTCTGCAGCTTCTTGGTGTCTCCCTGACTCTGCCTACTTTCTCTCTATATCTCTGTTTGGATTTCCCATTTGGCTTTACTTTCCTAAGCCATTGGCCTAAACAGATTCTTTAATAACCAATGATTATAAAACTTATTCTTAGCATACGGAATGAAATCCCACATCAGGCATGTGGGCCATACATTCAACATGTGAAGGGGGTATGCCATATACATTTTACTGGTAAATTGCCATGTTTTGTGTGAGCTCACTTAAAATCTGGCTCTGAAAGTGGGTTTCCCTTTCTCATTTCAGACCCAAACATGTTAGTCTCAAAGTGCCTCTTGTCTGGTGATAGGTTGATTCCCACCCTAGCCCCCATGACTGAGAACATAAAATACTATGTTGAGAACAGCCAGGAGGTAAACCTTTTGCAGAGTAAGCCACTGTTATTTTTCTCCTAATGTACAAGTGCCTGCAGAGGGAACAGGAAACTGGAAAGTTAGTCATGGAGAGAAAGCTCAATCAGGAGCTCCAGTACCCCAGTTGGTTTCTGCTAGATGTGGTGAGCAGAATTTGATGGTGTCTGTCTGCCACTGTTTATTCTTTTATTGGAAACCTTACCCAAGGGGAAGGGACACTTTGCTCCACTATAGACATCCTTAGTTGGGAACTCTGACTGCCTAAGTGGGGCTTTCCCCACTGGTGTTTTCTCTGATGCTGTGCGTTTACAGTCTGTCTATTTGTTGTTTCTATCTATTTGCTACTTGCTATTTATCCTTTTGCTTTCTATATAGTTATTAAACTCACTCATTCAAAACAACAAGCATAGCAATTGTAGAACATTCTTCAGACCATACAGACCAGCTGTTGGGTGTAGGAGTCTGTCCTTAAGTGTCAAAATGGTCAGCTTTCACTGAAAATATTGAATATGCTTACAGGGCTATACAAATCTGACCACACATTATTTTTGGAAGAAGCTGCTTGTTGGTTCCTGGTCACCGGCTAGTTTAATAATCACACAGAAACTGTATTAATTAAATCACTGCTTGGCTCATTAGTTCTAGCTTCTTAATGGCTAACTCTTACATATTAATTTAACCCATCTCCATTAATCTGTGTATCATCACATGGCAGTGGCTTACCAGCAGAGTTTTGACATGTCTGAATCTGGCAGTGGCTCCATGGCGTTTCTCTGACTCCGCCCTTCTTTCTCCCAGCATTCAGCTTAGTTCCCCCCCCCCCACCTAAGTTCTGCCCTATCAACAGGACAAGCCAGTTTTCTTTATTCATTAATGATAATCACAGCATACAGAGAGAAATCCCACATCACAGTATTTCTCTTGAGGCCCAGTAATGTGAAGAAGTTGGTTTAATGTCTATGGGTGATTTTGAGTCTAGTTGAGTCTAGATTTCCTCTATTGCTGAGCTAGATGTTCTGAGCTTAAGATGATTTGCTTATGCTTAGTTTCACGTGTGGAGTAATTTTTTTTGTTTTTTTGTGTTTTTTTTTTTTTGTTTGTTTGTTTTGTTTTTGTTTTTTGGGACAGGGTTTCTCTGTAGTTTTGGAGCCTGTCCCGGAATTCGCTTTTTAGACAAAGCTGGCTTCAACCTCACAGAGCTCCACCTGCCTCTGCCTCCCAAGTGCTGGGTAAAGGGTTGTACCACCCCCACCTGGCTTACTTTCCTATATATATGATTATTTTATGTCTTTTGGTGTTTTACCTGCATATATGTCTGTGTGAGGGTGTCATAAGCATTGGAACTAGAGTTATAGGCAGTTGTGAGCTGCCATGTGGGTGCTGGGAATTGAATACATGTCCTCTGGAAGGCTCAGCTCTTCATTGCTTAGCCATCTCTCCAGCCCCTTGGTATTGCTTTTAATCAGACACCCTTGACCTGGAATCACCTAGGAGATAAACATCTGGGCATGTCTGTGGTGGAGTTCTAGATTGTGCTCATTGAAAATTGGGAAGATACACCCTAAATATGGGCAACTCTGTTCCACAGCCTGAGGTCCTGAACTGAATAAAAAAGGAGAAAGTAAGCTCAGTACCAGCATTCCTCTCTCTCTCCTTCCTGATTGGTCCCCATCAGTGTCAAAACTGAGCATTGACTTAAAAGCGAACTGGTTTAAGTTTTGATTAGAATAGTAGGGCTGCCATTGCTGATTTTGTTAGAAAAAATTAGGCCATGCGTCTCACTTTTCTATTACTGTAATAAGACACCATAACCAAGGCAATTTATAGAAGAGCTCTAAATATTTCCTGTTCCCACTGTAGGCACTTGTACACTATGAGACAAACAGCAGTAGCCTCCTCTGCAAAAGGTTTGCCACCTGGCTGCTCTGAATACAGTGTTTTGTGCTCTCTGTCACCGAATTGGGGGACCACAGTTTTAGAGGGCAAGTCCATGACTGTCATGAGAAGTGTGGCAGCAGCCAGGCATAGCATTGGAGCAGCTCCGAGAAGGCACATCTTGAGGTACAGTCTACAAGGCAAAGAGAGCTAACTGAGAATGGTATGGGGTTTTGAAACCTCAAAGCCGGCCTCTAGTGGCAGACTTTCTCATCCTTCTCAAACAGTTCTACTAGAGACCAAGTGTTCAAATATATGAGCCTATGGGCCATTCTCATTCAAACCACCACATTGCGGTTTCTTATTTTAAACTGTTTCATGGTGTTGATGTTTGAATCTGCCCAAGATCTCTTCTTAGCATTTCTCCCCTGCCATGTTCATGGTGGTAAGTTATTAAGTGCAGACAGCTAGGTTTTACCCACTGTAAAATCAGCACTTCCAGAAGGCCTATTATAGACTGAGTTCTACACTCCAATGGTGTCTACATGTATGTCAGCCTTCTCCCTGGACAGTACAGGCCCTGCCTTGGGGAGCTGAGGAAGGAGTGCCTTGTGACAGATTATTGTGTGTGATCAGGAGAAAAGTTAAGATCAAAGGGTCCTAAGGTGCAGAGGGTCACTGTTAAGAGTGTCCTAACTGTGCTGGACTGAAGAGCACAGATGTGGTTAGTCCATTCTGCCCTGGCTATGTGACTGTCAAGTGCAGAACATCTCAATAGTCTGAAGTTGTGACACTCTGACGGGGCCAGCTTTGTGGCTGTGGGGTGTCTTTGGGAATCTGGTCGTTATTCGTCTTCTAGAATCTTTACTGTGATACAGTTTTCCTGGACTTCTGTGTCTCATGAATTTCAGGTTTGTGTGTCTTTGTGACTGTAGCAGGAAACTCACCTCCCTCTTGGTTCCAAGGGAGAGAGTACTGTGAGTCTGTTTAGCAGTGGCCCACTCGCTCCCAAGTTTGGTGACTCTGAACAAGGCTAGGTATATGGGGCTATTTTTTTGGAATGAATGATTATAAACTTAATTATGCAGTTATTTTTAAAATGCCACCATGTTTACTTTCTAAAGCTAATTAAAGCAGGTAGCAACTGATGCCAGTTGTCTCGTGACAGCTTGTAGGTGCCATTCCACCTTTAAGCACTCTCGAAACTTCCTTATTTGCAGATGTTATTTTGGCAGCCCTATAGTCCATGGTGTTTCCCCAAAATGATTGGGTGCAACAATCTCTTGGAATGAAGCTAATAGAGGATATGGCTTAATCTCCATGCCTTTACTTTTGGTGTACAGTATTGTAATTTGATTTTCCTATAAAGAATAGGAAAATGTCACTCTTCTGAAGTTATTTTCTAAGTCCTGAAACTGTGTTCAGTTCTCGGTACAAATGGCCAGAAGAAACCTAGATCCCAAGTAGTGTTAGACCTATCCATACTGTTTGCTAGCAACAAAGATGGCTAACTTAAGATATTATTTTGAGACTGTAAATCTCTTGGGTTTGGTCTCTCATCCCATCCATCCAGTGAGGTTGTGTCTCCCTGACATCTTTCTCTTGACTTCAGGGTGACACTTATCTATCTTGTAAGATACATTCGTTTTGGGGGACATCTTTCAAAATCAGACTCAAGGTAAAGATGGTGAAGTACAGTTACCACCCTCACACCAGACCTTTAGAGTGTTGTCTCAGCCCCTAGTCAATTGATCTTCATTGTGGAGCAATCCTGCAGCCCAGTGGAAGCATGAAGAAGGCAGCTAGCAAAAGGCAGGCCAGTCAGGCCAGGCAGCTGGCCTGCCCATTTCTCCTGTCTGCTGTACCCCCTCACAGCCTTCAGAAGCATGCTGTCTCTCAGAAGACCATTTTAGTGACTGTTGGAAATATAAACCAGAGAGCCAACAGTCTGACCTGCTGACCCTCAGATGGCTCCTCCTGTACTCAGTGGTGCTGGACACAATATGAGGCCTTCTGCAAGTGGCCTTTCTGTGGAAAAGGTACTCTGAGCAGGCCCACCCCTGCCTGGACACAGTTTTCCAATGTTTTCCCATTCCCTTTCCTGAGCTATTGTGGGAGTGCCTGTCCCCCTCTCCTAACTACAAATAACCATTGCCCCATAAACATTCTTAGTGAACATGTTTATTATAAATATAGCTGGTTTTCTAACGAGAGCCCTTGCAAATCCCCTCAGACAGGGAGTATGGAGCTCCTGCAGGTGACTAAAGTTGCAACTGGACCAGCTCTAAGAAGTTCTGTGAGGCTCTAGTGTCAGACTGCTTCCATAGCAACAGGGAAGTAAGGTCAGGGATACCTGCTCTGCAGGTTGTGGAGACATAGCACAGGTGAGGACAGAACTGCTGTCTGTGTTCTAAGGTCTAGGGCTAGCCTCAGCCCCTGTAGTAGATATAGCAACCTGAGAATTTCCTGACTCTCCCAGTCTAGACCCACAGGGCAGTGCCTAGCACATCCAGTATTATGCATGTGGCATGAGTAAGCTGGTGGTCCTGTTTGTTTTGCTCATGAAGTTCTTAGGTTTCACTAAAAGTAATTTCAGTGGCTCAGTGCCTGTATTCCATGTCTGGGGTGCACAGGCTTGATTGTTGAAGTGGATAAAGAATGTTCACCTTATAAAATTATGCAATTGCTATCACTTTTCCATCACATTCTTGATGTGACGTGACTTGAACTTCACATGGAAATCCAACCACTGAGCTGCAAGGCCTGTGTCTAGAGAAGGATACAGTCTAAGCCTCTGTGCAGCTTGGACACTTTTGGAAGCATGGACTTTGAGAGGTGTGTATTAGGTTAACTGTGGGTGGACTAACCTTCTGGCTTCCTCCTAGATTGGGGAGGATTCCCCAGGTGACTCCCTGGAGCTGGCATGGTACACACAGCACTGCCTGCAGTGCCTGGATGCTGGCCAGGTTCTTCTTTTGAGTAGTTACCCAATACCATTTTGGACATGCCTTGGGTACACCCTGTCTGTTTTTCCATAAAGCCTTGCTGGAGATCACGAGAGGCAGCATCCATGAAAGTCAGCCATCTTCACACTCATGCACTGAAAGCACACATTTTGTGTGCTAGTTCATATGCACAGGTTGAAGGCCTAGCTGTTTGCCCATGTGGGCATCATTAAAACCCTGCTTAGGTGACAAAACCTTCACCTCAATTTCCTCCTTTGAACTGCTCTCTCAGTCAGGGATCTTTAAAGGAACAGGGCTGATACACTAGATATATGTATTTTAAGAGGGGCGGGGGGCTAGTAGATTGTCTTGCAGATTGTGGTCTGGTACCCTCAAAACAAAAGTTCAAGAAAGTAGTAGTTGTTCAGTTTGTAGGTCTGAATGTCTCAGCAAGCCCAGACTGGCACAGAAGTCCTGGAGGATTCCTAGTTTTCAGTTCAAGTTAGAATCCCAAAGAAGTAGGTTCTAATACTGCCAAAGAAATGAATGTGTCAGCAGCAGGACAGATGAACTTGCTGTGAGAGTGACAACAAGCAGGCAAAAGCAGTTTCCTTCTTCCATCTCCTAGTGTGGGCAGCCACGCTAAGGGTGGGTCTTTCTGCTTCAAATAATCTGATTAGGAAATCCTTCACAAAGCCAGGCATGTTGGTGCACACCTTTAAACCCAACTCTCTGGAGAAGGAAGTGTCTGAGTTCTAGGTCAGCCTGCTCTACATTGTGAGTTCCAGGACAGCCAGGACTATGTCTCCTGTCTCAAAAAAGAAAAAGAAGAAGAAGATTCTTCACAGGAAGGCCCAACAGCTTAGGATTTCAGTTGCTTCCAGATGTAGTCAAATTGGCAAGCAAATTTAGCAGATTAGCATCACAAGCTCCTCCTGGGCTCTAAGTGAAAAGTACTCCAAAGATCCAAGCACTGGTTGGTTTCCTGTCATGGCTGTATTCTGTGCGGTGGCCTGTACAATCTTGAGTGGCTGCATGTCCTGTTCTGCACTGTCTCCATACTGCACAAAGGGTGCCAGATTTTTTTCCCCCACAGGCCACCTGGTTACCAATTCTTTTTTTTTTGGTTTTTCGAGACAGGGTTTCTCTGTAGCTTTGGAGCCTGTCCTGGCACTAGCTCTTGTAGACCAGGTTGGCCTCGAACTCACAGAGATCCGCCTGCCTCTGCCTCCCGAGTGCTGGGCTTAAAGGCGTGCGCCACCACCGCCCGGCTGATTACCAATTTCTTGATCACCGCTCCCTGCCACTCTTCTTTCCATGAGGGAGCAACACCATAAAAGTACCCATGCCTACAGGGTGTCCACCCACTAATGCAATGAGAGCTAGAAACAGTTCTTAGGCCAAGGGAAGAGGAGCCAATGGCCCTGCTGAAGTAAGAGACCCTGATAGGCTAGATGCTCAGGCGGGAGGCAGGGTTCTTGTTTACCTTTTGCAGTACAATGACAGGGATTTGATTGGTAGGGGCAAGCATTTTTCCCATTCTTTTTTGAGCATGTCTAAGAATCCTTACTTTCTTTGTGCCATGGCCTCTGTAGTTAGCAGGTTGCTACAGTCTTCTGAATTGATGACAGTATGTATTCACCTATAGTTTATCTATGTATCACAAATTCTGCCGTCTCTCTTCCTTACCTTCTGTATTTAACTATTTCTCATATGGACCTTGCATTTTCATGCCATATTTTGAATATTTCATGTCATATTTTGAATCTCCAATGTCTGTATAAAGATGCTGAGACCTTAGGTGTGCTATGAAGTACATTTCCATGTGGGTAGGTAATGCGTATCTTTGTGTCCTTCACTTTCCTCCCCATCTCTCTGCTCCCACACCAGCTTCTTATCTTTGTCATGTCACAGTGGTCTTTCCTACTCTAGATCTGGGCCTGCCATTGTGTTCCAGGCATACTCTTAATATGTTGTCTTGGTGGATGAACCCCTAAGGTAGAATTTCAGAATTCTTCCATGTCTAATAAAATGCCCAGCAGTTGTACAAACTCCTTCACTATTTCAGCTCTCTGGGGATATACTCAAAGAGCATTTATACTCAACAAGGTCACCTACTCCTCCTGAGTACTATGCACAGATCCAAGACTCATCTGTGAATCTTGTCCTTAAAAGGGAAGAGGAATTTTAGGATTTGGCAACCTGTCCTCCTCTAGCCACCTTAGATGAATGGACAGGTAGGCCAGGTGGCACCTTGGGAACCCTAGTCAGGGAGTGGTGGGCTGGTTCCTGGGTGTCCGTGGGTCTCCAGGACTCTGACCTCTGTCCTCCTCTGCCTGCAGCAGCAGCAGGAGATGCTGGCCATGAAGCACCAGCAGGAACTGCTGGAGCACCAGCGGAAACTGGAGCGGCACCGGCAGGAGCAGGAGCTGGAGAAGCAGCACCGTGAGCAGAAGCTGCAGCAGCTCAAGAACAAGGAGAAGGGCAAAGAGAGTGAGTGCTGGTGGGCACAGTGAGGACTCAGGGCGCCCCCACCTGACCACTGCCTCTGTTGCCTATGCTGCTGCCCCAGGCAGCTCTGGGGGGCTTGTCACCCCATGTAGGAGTCATCAGTGTCTTCCATGTCTTTTGGGTCACTCTCATTGGGCATAAAGGCAAACCAGTGACCTTGCTTTTGACTTTATCCAGGTGTCAGGAAGGACTCAGTATCAGCCTCAGTTCAGGGGCATTCTGGGGCTCCCATGTTGACTCAGGCATCTTGAGACTACTTGGCAGAACCTTTTGCAGATGCACAGAATATTAAAGCTGTAAATATTGCCTTCCGACTCTGAGGTCTTCCCTATGTTTTCTTTGGATACATTTTGTAAGTGTCCCTGAAATAGGTGTCAGCCTATAGGTGGACTTGTAGATGAGGGTACAATTCATGTGTGGCTGTCACGCCTGCCTCAACCAGCAAGTAAAACAACACTGGAGCTCTTCTTGCAGGCAGTTTATTCAGGACCTTGTTCTCTCTCTGTCTCTCTCTCTCTGTCTCTGTCTCTGTCTGTCTCTGTCTCTGTCTCTCTCTCTCTCTCTCTCTCTGTCTCTGTCTCTCTCTCTCTCTCTCTCTCTCTCTCTCTCTGTCTCTCTCTCTCTCTCTCTCTCCTGGGCAAACCTCTCCCAGCCCTTAAAAAGGCATGGGCTACCAACCCCGGATTGCCAGGTGGGCACTGCCCATAGGTCCACGCATATGCAAGCAGCTGATGATCATTGCGTGATAATAGGATGAGTCAGGCCTTAGCCACACCAGGAGCTGATTATCACAGAGAGCACTCGCTTTTGGGATCGCGAAGGGCGGGCGGGAGCCAGTACCATCAGGTGCAGCTCCATGCAGCTCTCTACAGTTCCCCCTTTTTGTTTTGTAAAGCAACAGGCAAGAGTAGAGGTCTGATCTCTGTTAAAAATGGAACATGTACTAGTGTCTGTCCAGGTGTCATCCACTCAGAGAACACTAGACCTGTCTGGTGTCTTTTTACAGAGGTGGAAGTTAGACACCAACCCACACGCAATCAGACTTGCTCTTCTTGAAGTCGACTTCTCTGACCTCAAGTGCAGTGCACAAGCCTCGCATCCTGTGCTCAAATATAAATAACCAAGCTTGAGGGGACTGTCCTGCTTCAATGGCCGTGAAGGCCTGAATGATCATAACTGCATTGCGATGCTGTGAAACCCTTATGTGACAAATGCACCATGGGCATACCAGGGAGGCAAGCACCATTAAGCCTGTTAGGGCTCCTATTCCTGCCCACTCCTTTAGATGACCCATGGCTGTAGTGATCCAGGAGGATAGTCCTTCGGCCAGGCTGGTATCCATACGTGTGGAATTTGCAGTCGCAATCGCCACTCGCAGCTTTTCCAGTTTTTTGAATTCATCAGGCCAATTACCTAAAAGATATCTAGACAATTCTCTAGACAAATTAGCTACATGAGTAAATTGACACGAGTCATCCTCGAATTCCCCAAGAATGCCCCCTTTATTGTGTTCAGGGGCAGATTATATAGAGATAGCCACGCCCCAGCCAAACCCACCAGAAACCATTCTTTGGCCATCAGGAACTCCTGAAGGTCTCATGCTCAGAGCAGCTGTAGGCACTCAGATCAGGGGATTAGCCTTGCCCCACAGCTGCATTGCATTCTCTGGCAGCCCTGTAGGGTCTGTGCTCCAGCTTATCTCAGCTCCAGTACTTGTTGTTGAGTCCAAACTGGTGCATAGAGAGCACTCGCTTTCGGGATCACAGAGGGTGGGAGCCAGCACCATCAGGTGCGGCTCCATGCAGCTCTCTACATGTGGCTTTGAGGCTCACTCTTCTCATAGTTTTGCTTATTGATACAGAGATTGATGTAGTTGACCACCCTAAGGAGTGCCCTATTTGACAATAGCCGAGAGGCCATTGATAATGCGTTATTGCTTAAATCTACCATGGAGACTGTATTAGTACTTCCAGTTGCAAGGATGGAAATACCATGACCAGAAACAACTAAAGGAAAAATGAGTTCATTTTGGTTTATGATTCCAGAGTCTGAGTCTGTTGTAGCAGGGAAGATTAGGGCAAGACAAAAGAAGCAGGAAGCAGGCTGATCATATTTCAACCACACATGGGAGAGAGGATGAGCAGGAAGTAGGATGAGGCTATAAACTCTCAGAGCTCACCTCCCCAGTGACATACTTCCTCTAGCAAAGCTGTACCTCCTAAAGGTTCCATAATGTCCATGTGCATCACCATACATGAGCCTATGGGGAGCAATTCTCATTCAAACAGCACATGGACAGACCCCCAAAATCCTTTATCTGCAAACACTGAAAATGACTAGCCATCTTTACAAATCATTGTAACAAATTTTTGTATGAATTTTAATCTCCATCTGTACCACATAACAAGATGCATATGCTTAAAACATTCTTGTAAAGTCTGTTATTTGACATTGTTTGAGAATCATTTTGGCATGTGATATACAAAGTTGCAGACAGATATGTCTGTGACAACAAGGAGTAACCTGGGAGCTGGCATACTAGCACCTAGGGACCATACACTCAGCAAAGAACCCAAGCAAAGGCAGTTGGACTGCCAGGCCTTTGGGCCTACCTGTCTTTAGCCTTTCCCGGCACTGCTGCGTCAGTCATCTTAATCCAGCTCAGTAGTCCCTTGGCATCTAGTGCTACTTTCCCCTGGCTGCCACTGAGGTGCAGTGTGAGCCTCTGACTGGCCTGGCAGAGCTCTCCTTCCAAGATGTGTTCAATCAGGTCCTTTGCCTGTGCTTCAGGGGAGAGAGCTCCCTTGGCCTTGGTGTGGAGCTACTTCTTATGTGTTGTGGAGCAGAGCTCCTTGTGAGTTGTGTGCATTGTCAACTCCTTTCTACCTTCCGAGTGCTGACTTTTTACTCATAATGGTGTTTGTTAAGCACAAGATTCTCAGTTCTAGCTTAGTCCAGTTCCTCAGTTTTCTTTGTATACTTTTACATTGTGTTTTAGAAACTATTCATTTCTCCTAACTCATTTTGCAGCATATTTGAGTAGTTTCCCACTTGGGTGGACATCCATTCTGCTGGAGCTGGTGTATGTGTGTTGCGTAGTTTAGGATGTGCATCTGGCCCCTCAGGTATCTCTGAGAACTGATGTCTGCACCCATGTGTTTCCATGCTTCCTGTTGGTGACATCAGTCCTTGTTGTCATTGCACCAGTACTTGTAGTTTTAGTCACCACAGCTTGGAAGTGAGCCTGAGCACTATGCTAATCTTCCTACTTTCCAATTTTTTTTTACTTAATTAACATTTTTTCATTTATTTTACATACTAACCACAGTATCCTCTCCCTCCTCTACTCCTATTCTGCCCCCCCACTCCAATCTTCCCCCCTCCCCATTCACCCACTCCTCTGCCAGGCCTCCCATGGGCTTGAACATAGCATAGCACAACAAGTTGAGGTAGAACCAAGTTCCCCCCGCTGTATAAAGGCTGGCCAGGGTAATCCAGCGTGGGGACTAGGTTCCCAAAAGCCAACTAAGCACCGGGGACAGGTCCTGCTCTCACTGCTAGGAGCCTTACAAACAGACCAAACTTCATAACTGTCACACACATGCAGAAGGGCTAGATCGGTCCCATGCAGACTCCCTAATTGTTGGTCCAGAGCCCATGTGCTCCCATGAGCTCAGGTCAGCTGTTTCTGTGAGTTCCTCCATCATGTCCTTGACCCTACTGGCTCATATAATGCCTTCTCCCTTTCTTCAGGAGGTTACCAAGAGCTTGGCCCAGTGCTTGGCTGTGGATCTCTGCATCTTCTTCCATCAGTTACTGAATAAAGGGCTCTCTGATGACAGTTAAGGTAGTTACCAATATGATTACAGTCGATGGCCAGTTCAGGCACCCTCTCCACTATTGATAGAAGTCTTAGCCGGGATCATCCTTGTGGATTTCTAGGAGTTTCCCTGGCGCCAGGTTTCTCCCTCACCCCAAAATGTGTCCCCCCCATCAAGATGCCTCTTTCCTTACACTCCCCCTCCATCCCATCCCGAACCTGCCTCCCATGCCCAGCTGTCCAACCCTCTCCCTCAAGTTCCCATCTCCCAGCCCCCCCTCCCACTTTCACCACCAGTTTACCTAGGAGATCTCTTCTATTTGCCCTTCCCAGAGAAATCCATGTATCCCTCTTTGGGCCCTCTGTGTCATCTAGCTTCTGTGAGGTTGTGAATTGTAGTTGGTTATCTTGTACTTTACTCATGTCCATTTATGAGTGAGTGCATACCATGTTTATCTTTCTGGGTCTGTGCTACCTCACTCAGAATGATTTATTTTTTTCTAATTCCATCCATTTGCCTGCAAATTTCATGAGGTCATTGATTTGTACAGCTCCGTTGAGTAAATGTACCACATTTTCCTTATCCATTCTTCGGTTGAAGGGCATCTGGTTGTTTCAAGGTTCTGGCTATTATGAATAATGGTGCTATGAACATACTTGAGCAAGTGTCCTTGTTATGTGATTGATCATGCTTTGGATATACACCCAAGATTTGTAAAGCCGAGTCTTGAGGTAGATTGATTCCCATTTTTCTGAGAAACTGACATACCGATTCCCAAAGTTTGCACTCCCACCAGCAGTGGTTTTGCACTCCCCTTAATCCACATCCTCTCCAACATTAGCTATCATCAGTATTTTTGATTTAACTGTTCTGACAGGTATAAGATGTTATCTCAGTTCCCTGATGACTAAGAATGTTTAACAATTTTTAAATGTATTTTGGCCATTTGAGATCCTTCTGTTGAGAATTCTGTTTAGATTTTTTATTTGGCTTAATTGGTATTTTGATGTCCAGTTTCTTGAGTTCTTTATATATTTTGAAGATCATCCCTCTATCAGATATGGGTTGGTGAAGACATTTTCCCATTCTATAGGCTGTCAGTTTGTCTTATTGACAATGTCCTTTGCCTTACAGAAGTTCAGTTTCAGGAGGTTCCATTTAAAAATTATTGTTCTCCGTGTCTGTGCAACTAGTGTTATATTCAGGAGTTAGTCTCCTGTGCCAATGCTTTCAAGGCTACTTCCCACTTTTTCTGTCAGGTTCAGTGTAACTGGATTTATGTTGATGTCTTTGATCTTACTGGTACTTGAGTTTTATGCAGGGTGATACGTTTGTATCGATTTGCATTCATCATGCAGATACCCAGGTATGCCAGCACTATTTGCTGAAGATGTTTTCTTTATTCCGTTGTGCAATTTTGGCTTCTTTGTCAAAAATCGGGCATTCACAAGCGTATGGATTTACATCAGGGTCTTCAGTTAGATTCCATTGATCCACGTGTCTGTTTTAATGCCAATACCAAGGTGGTTTTGTTATTATAGCTCTATAGTAGAACTTGACATCAGTGATGATGATGCTTCCAGAAGTTCCTTTATTGTACAGGATTGTTTTGGCTATCCTAGATCTTTTGTTTTTCCATATGAAGTTGAGTATTGTTCTTTTAAGCTTTCTGAAGAATTGTGTTCTGATTTTGATGGGAATTATGTTGAATCTATAGACAACTTTTGTTAAGTTTTCCATTTTTACTATGTTTATCCTATAAGCATAGGAGAGCTATCCATTTTCTGATGCCTTCTGTAATTTTTTTCTTCAAAGACTTAAAGTTCTTGTCATTTAGATCTTTCACTTGTTTGGTTAAAATTATCCCAAGATATTTTATATTATTTGTGGCTATTTTAAACGGTGGTATTTCTCTGATTTCTTTCAGCTTCTTTATCATTTGTATATAGGAAGGCTAATGAATTTTTTGAGTTGATCTTGTATCCTACTACATTACTAACGATATTTATCAACTGTAGGAGTTTCCGGGTAGAATTTTTGGGATCACTTATGTATCCAAGCATATCATCTGCAAATAGCAGAAGTTTGATTTTTTTTTCCCTTTCCAATTTGTATCCCCTTGATCTCCTTTTGTTGTCTTATTGCTCTAGCCAGAACTTCGAGTACTATGTTGAATGGATATGGAGAGAATGGACAGCCTTGTCTTGTTCCTGATTTTAGTGGAATTTCTTTGAATTTCTCTCCATTTAATTTGATATTGGCTGTTGATTTGCTGTATTTGCTTTTATTATGTTTCGATATATTCCTTGTATCCCTAATCCCTCCAAGACCTTTATCATGAAAGGGTGTTAGATTTTGTTGAATGCTTTTTCAGCATCTAATGAGATGATCATATTGTTTTTTTCTTTCAGTTTATTTATATGGTAGATCACATTGATTTTCATGTGTTGAGCCATCCCTGCATCTCTGGGATGAAGCCAACTTGTTCCATGGTGGATGATTTTTTTTTTTTTTATGTGTTCTTGGATTCAATTTGCCAGTATTTTATTGGGTGTTTTTGCATCAATGTTCATGAGGGAGAATGGTTTGTAATTCTCTTTCTTGGTTGAGTCTTTGTGTGGTTTCGGTATCGGGGTAACTGTAGCTTCATAAAAAGAATTTGGTAATGTTCCTTCTGTTTCTATTGTGTGGAACAATTTGAGGAGCATTGGTATTAGCTCTTATTTGAACATCTGAAACCATCTGGCCCTGGCTTTTTTTGATTAGAAGACTTTTAATGACTGCTGCTATTCCCTTAGGGATTTATTTAAATTAAGTTTATTTAAATTGTTTATCTGGTCTTGATTCTATTTTGGTAGGTGGTTCCTTTCTGGAAAATTGTCCATTTCTTTTAGATTTTCCAATTTTGTGGAGTTTGGGTTTTTGAAGTATGACCTAATGAGCCTCTGGATTTCCTTAGTGTCTGTTGTTATGTTCCCCTTTTCATTTCTGTTTTGTTGATTTGGATATTCTCTCTCTGCCTTTTGGTTAGTTTGGATAGGGTTTATTTATCATGTTGATTTTCTCAAAGAGCCAATTCTTTGTTTCTGATACTTTGTGTTGTTCTCTTTGTTTCTATTTTGTTTATTTTAGCCCTGAGTTTGATTTTTTTTTCATGCTGTACTCCTCCTGGATGAATCTGCTTCTTTTTGTTTTAGAGCTTTTAGTCTGCTGTTAGATCGCTAGTGTGAGATTTCTCCAAGTTGTTTATGTGTGCTCTTAGTGCTACGAACCTTCCTCTTAGCACTGCTTTCATAGTGTCCCATGAGTTTGGGTATGTTGTGCATTCGTTTTCATTGAAATCCAGGAAGTCTTTAATTTCTTTCTTTATTTCTTCCTTGACCCAGTGGTAATTCAGTTGACAGTTGTTCAGTTTCCATGAGAGTAGGCTTTCTGTAGTTTGTGTTGTTGATTTCTAACTTTAACCCATTGGAAATATGATAAGATACAGGGGGTCATTCCAATTTCTGTGTGTGTGTGTGTGTGTGCGTGCATGCACGCATGTCTAGTGTGTCTATTGATATTTGCTTTGTGACTGAGAATGCGGTCAGTTTTAGAGAAGGTTCCAGGAGGTACCTTTGTGTTTGGGCTAAATGTTCTATAGATATCTGTTAAGTTTATTTGAGTCATAACATCTGTTAGTTCCCTTATTTCTCTGTTAAGTTTCTGTTTGGTGACCTGTCCATTGGTATGAGTGGGGTGTTGGAAGTCTCTCACTATTAATGTGTTGGGTTTGATGTGTGATTTAAGCTTTAGTAATGTTTCGTTTAAAAATGTCGGTGCCCTTATATTTGGGGTATAAATGTTCAGAATTGAAACCTCATTTTGATAGATTTTTCCTTCAATGAATATAAGATGTCCTTCTCCATCTCTTTTGATTAATTTTAGTTTGAAGTCTATTTTGTTAGACATTAGGATAGCTACAACAGCTTGCTTCTTAGATCTATTTGGTTGGAAAATCTTTTCCTAACCCTTTACTCTGAGGTACTACCTTTCTTTGAATTTGAGGTGTGTTTCTTGTATGCAGCAAATGGATGGATCCTGCTTTTATATCAATTCTGTTACCCTTTGTCTTTTTATAAGCAAATTGAGTCCATTGATATTAAGAGTTATTAATGACCAGTTATTTTTGATTCCTATTTTTTGTTTGTTTTGGTGGTGGTCATGGGGGTAGCGTGTGTGTGTATGTGTTTCCCTTTGGGTTTTGCTGTTGTGAGAGGACTGTCCACAGGTAGGGGTGGGCATCGGAGTGGTTCTTGTGGGAATCAAGCTCAGTGGTTGGTAGCATTTGTTGTGTGGTCTGCCCACAAGTCTCTCATCTGCTGGCTAGCTGCTGGGGTCTGCACCAGAGCAGTGGGGTTGCACCACCAACTTTCCTGCTCTTGACACTTAGTGTTTTCACTGAAAAGTCTTGAAATTGGTTATTGCCATCCATACATGTCTTGGGTTTGCCTGATACTTGGACTGACTCTTTATCCTGGAAGTGAGATGTGATATTTTATAGCATTGATTATTCCTAACCTCTCAGTATTCTTTGGGCCTTTTAACTTTTTTCTTAGCAAAACATTAGGATTGTATTGAGGAGACTTGCGTGCAGTTTAGCAGGCATATTTCAGGCCATCTGATTGGTTTAACACTATTATGTATAGATTGGTTTGACAATTTTGAAAGGCAGTTAGCAACCTGCTGACTCTTGATTGTGTGCCCAGCAACCATGCTAAACTCATGTTCTAATTATCAGCAGGGTAGTTCAGGTTTTCAGCCTATAGAAGTATCCATAAATACTGACAGTTTTGTTTCTTCCCTCCTGATCACAATGCCCTTGTGTCTTTTTCATCTTTTCCTTGACTGACCTAGCTAGGATTCCATTAGAATGATGGGTTAAAGATGGCAGTTTGGCTTCCTTTCGTTGGTGCAGGCCACATTTTCCAGAGGGATTAATCATTACCTATTTGTTTTACCAAGTTACCCTCCTTTGCTAGTTTGTTATAACTTTGAATATGTATGGGTATTGATTTTCATTTCAGCACTTTTTGGAGGTAATCATATGATTTTTTTCTAACATATTTAGTTAATGTGGTAAATATCTATTTGAATAGAAATTCTATCTGACATTTATAATAAATAACCTCTCTCACCTTGACCATACAGAATTATATACACTTGGTTGGCTCATATTTTGTATATCTGCAACTATATTTGCAAGAGATATTGGCGAGTGTTTTCTTTCTTGAAATGCCTTGCTAGGCTTGGCATTATGACAGTGCTGCCCTTGGGCTAAGCATCCTTTTCTCTTTGTTCAGTAGGAACTGTGGTGCTTTCCCATTTTACATCCTTAATATTGAATGTTTGCACCGTCTCTTATTGATGGTTGTTTGGTTCCATTAATTTTCTACTTTAGTCTCTCCAGAGGCTTTTTTAATCGGTTATATTAGTCTATTTAGGAATCTAGTTTTGGCTTTATAGAAAGTCTTATGAATGTATTTCTATTTCATTTTTTCTACTAACCTTATTCTTTCCCTGATTTCTGTTTTCTTTGGGTTTGTGACTTTCTTGCTTTGTGAGTTACATATCTAAATGAATGATTCCGACCTTCTCTTCTGAAATCTGAATGTAAAGCTATAAATTTTCCTCTAAGAACAACAGTATCTGTATTCAGTAAGTTTTCATATATAGTCTAACATTTGTCTTTAAGTGAGTTTTTCATTTATATTTGATAGAACTACTGATATATTTGTACTTAAGTATGTCAGTATACTTTACAAACTCTAATTATTAACCTCTTTTTGTTCCATTTTCTTACTCTAGATTTAATGATGTAGTTTTCTTTTCCACCAACTTGGAAACTATTATTCTGCCATTCCTTTACTGATCACAGTTATGGGTATCATAGCTGACTTGACTCCATCAAATCTAATCTCACTTAAATTCAAGAGTGTTACTGATTCAGTTAGGATTCACAGTTCTATTTTCAGGTTGGATGCATGTCCACATGTGGACATTCACCTGGGATGATTTTCTGTAAGTTTCTTTAATGGAATCTAGTGGTGATGAATTTTTGTCTAAAATGTTATTTTCCTAATCCTGGAAGGTTAATTTTACTGCGTATATATTACTAGGTTTTTATTTATTTTCTCTTAGCACTCTGAAGATCTTATTCCCTTTAAAAATTGCTATAATTCCTGTTGTTCCTTGCTAAGAGGTAGTCTTTTTGTCTGGCTACTTTTTTGTTTGTTTTTATTGAGCTATATATTTTCTCCACTCCCGTACCTTCTTCCTCCCTCCTTTTCTGCCCTCTAGCATGGTCCCCATGCTCCCAATTTACTCAGGCAATCTTGTCTTTTTCTACTTTCCATGTACATTAGATCCATGTATGTCTCTCTAGATTCTCTGTAGTTGTGAATTATAGCATAATTTTTCTTTGCTTTATGTCTAAAAACCACTTATGAGTGAGTACCTATGATATTTGTGTTTCAGGGTCTGGATTACCTCACTTAATATGAAGTTTTCTAGATCCATCCATTTGCCTGCAAATTTCAAGATGTCAATAGTTTCTTTTTTACTGCTATGTAGTACTCCATTGTGTGAATATACCACATTTTTTTTATTTTATTTTTTATTTATTTATTAATTATTTATTAAAGATTTCTGCCTCCTCCCCGCCACCGCCTCCCGTTTCCTTTCCCCTCCCCTGATCAAGTCCCCCTCCCTCGTCAGCCCAAAGAGCAATCAGGGTTCCCTGCCCTGTGGGAAGTCCAAGGACCACCCACCTCCATCCAGGTCTAGTAAGGTGAGCATCCAAACTGCCTAGGCTCCACAAAGCCAGTACGTGCAGTAGGATCAGAAACCCATTTTCTTTATCCATTCTTCGGTTGAGGGGCATTTAGGTTATCTGGCTACTTTTAAGACTCTCTCTTCAGCCAGACAATGGTGGCACACACCTTTAATCCCAGCACTCAGGAGGCGGAGGCAGAGGCAGCAACAGGTGGCTCACTGTGAGTTCAGGGCCAGCCTGGGCTACAAAGCAAGTTTGAAAACAGCCATGACTGTTATACAGAGAAACCCTGTCTCAAAAACCAAAAAATAAAAAGAGTCCCTTTTGTTTGTAGTATTTCTCAGATATACTTTTAAACTGCAGTTTTCTTTGTTTTCCTTGGTATTCATAGTCTTATATCTATGATTTAATCTTTTTATAAAATCTTAGAATTGACTAGTCTCATCTTTTATCCCAGAAAAAAATACTGCCCTTTCGCTCACTCAGTGAACCTGAGACTTTAGTTTCACACATTAGCCATTTTCTATGACCCCTATGTTTTTTCAGTTTGCTTCCTTTTGATAATTTATTCTAGTCAGATAACCACTGTACTAATTTGAAATTTCCCTGCGACATAAGCTACTGTTAAACTCACCTCATGGATTTTAATTTGCTAGATAGCTAGTTTCTATGGGATTTCTGCCGTCCAGTTATTTTAGTGTAGCCCCTCTGGCTGGGTCTTCGTCCCTGTTGCGCTTGCTCCTCCCTTCTCACACCCCCTCCCATTGCCAGAGTGTCTCATCCTAGTGTTGGTCTATGAATGAGAAGCTGAGATATGGTTCAGAATCAGTGACACACAGGCTTAGAGACTGGGTTTCCTCTTTGCTTTGTGCAGTTACCCAGATGCATTAAAACATTTTAATCATCTTGGTGCATGGTTCTAAGCTGATCAGAGGTGAGTTTCAGGCCTACTTAAACATAGAAGGTGTACTCTCTGGGGCCTGCTTCAGAGCCTGTGAGGCTTCCTGGGTCCATCCTTCTCATTGCAGTCCAGATTTTGTTGCCCTGGCCCCTTGGGCCACCCGTTCTCTGATCCATGGATACCTGAAGAGAAACCATTGGCCAAGGTGGCCCATCCACTGGCTCTCTCTCTCTAGTTTAACCCTGAATCCCAGATCCCCCAGTGTCCCTGGGCTGCCAGCAGAGACTGTAGAAGCCTGCAAGTCTCCTGACCATTCCTAGTAGGTTTGACCTGATTAACCTGTTCAGATCCCCGAAGTAGTGGTCCTTATATAGTCTGGTGTCCTCACCTCTCTGTACTCTTCCTTCCCTTTATTCTTTTTGTGATCTGCATCTTGTCTGCATTGAAGGAACATATTTAGGCTTGGGGGTTTGCCTTAGTGTAAGCTTTAGGTAGCATAATTGACATCTTGCCTTTAATGAATCCTCATTAGATTAGAAGTATTTACAAATAGGACTTTCCTAAAACAAGGTTCTTATGTTTTAAAAGGAACTAAATGACTGTCAAATAAATTTAATCCACTTGAATTCACTTTCAAACTTATCTTTAGTGTAAAGATTGTTATTATGTCAAATTAATTCTAAATTTAGATAGAGAAGTATTCTAATATGCCAGTGTAATTTTGTATATTTTTAAAATTAATGGTTTCAAAACATATATTTTAAGTTCATTGCTAATTTACTCTCTTGTCAGTTTACTTCTCTATTTCATGATTTCTAAATTCTAAGAAATTGTTTTGTGTACAAAATTAACATTTAGAATCATCAGTAATGTGATGTTCCACTCTTGAAATATGAACATATTTAATCTTCTTCACTTTAGCTGATAGAATTTCAAGGTAGTTTCCTTGCCACTCTTTGGAAGGAAGTGCTAAACCTTAATAATGTACCCAGACACTGTCATATCTCACTCAGTTGTGCCCTTAGGGAGCAAATTCTTTAAAGCAACTAAAGGCCTTTCTGAGGTGAAGTGCAGACCTCTTGGGAACTAACTGTAGCACGTGCAGATTTGGCCTCTGTAGTTGACTGTTTTGACACTTGTCACTTTCAGGGCAGCCACTCTAAGTGAATTGACCTGCAGTGAATCTGAGGCCAGTAATCTCATTTTTAGACTCCTTAGCAGCTCTCAAGCGCAGCCAGTGCTGAATGCTGAGGTCTAGACAATCCTTACGGCTCCAAGGAAGGCGGTTCGTGGCCTGCCTAGCGCTCTTCTTGGAGGGCTGCCTTCTGCTGGGAAATGATCACCTTGTCCTCATAGGAGTCTGTGAGGAACTTGGCTGTGTGCATGTAGGGTGGTACTGCCCTACAGAGTACATGCACACATCCCAGTGCCACTGGCACAATGCCTAGGCTGGACTCATCCCAGCTCTGGGACTGGCCACTCTCCCTCGTTCATGGTTCATGTGTGCCTCAGTGTGTATCCTATTTACTAGGTTTGCTGCTGTTGTTTTTGGAGTAGGGGAAATAGTGGTTATTTATTAAAAGATTACAGTTCAAATTTTTAACATTAACCAGTCAATCTGTGCTACAACCAACCAACAAATAACAATTTTTCTAGTTGCTGAAAAGCAACTCAGTCTAAATTGCTTTCTCAGAGCTTACGAAAATGGTCCAATAAAAATATTATCTCAAGGCTCATAGAATACGACTTCAGAAAACATCTCAGGTTTGTTTATGAGTCGGAAACGATTTCTGTGCTGTGTGCTAAGCCCCGCCCTTTGTTGACCTGGTTTTGGAATGTTCTCAGCTGCACTCCAGTCCCATCACAGGCAGCAGCCATGGTTTTCACTTTGTGGATTTGGGTGGTCAGGTTTTATTATTAATAATAAACTGCACAGTTGAGTTTTTTGGCAAGCTTGCATAGGCTTCGAAGCCCTAAGAATGCTGTTCTGTGGGGAGAAAGCAGCCAACAGACCAACACTGGGAGATGCTCTTATGTCGGGCCTAGGCAGCTCAGCCATGAAGGAGATTCTTGTTTATGCCATCACATGCAAATGGCAGGAGGCACCTTCAGTTTCTAAACGTTTGAAAAACCAGTGCAAAGTGTTGATTATCTCCTTTCTTAAGGTTTTGTTTAACTGACTTTATTCATTATTTAATGAATCTTGTATACATTTTTAAACATTTTCAGTGTTAAACATTAATTCTTAATCGTTCTTCAGTTTACTTATTGGTAAGAAATAATGAATTTCCTTTCACTGACAGTGAGTTCATAAGAGTACATGCATTTTCCCTCTCAGTAACAACAGCACTACCTTTGTCAGCCATGTTCCCATTTGGAGACACTTGGGAATCTGAAGTATATGCTAGCCATTTAGTTCCAAGCACTGGGCAAAGTGCAGATAGCATGGCATCATGATGTGCCTTTGGCTGCAAGTGATGCCAGGCTGGGTGGTACTCAGTGACAGAGCACTCGGCCTGTTGTTCACCATGCCTTGCCTGGACTCATCTTCAGCACTGCATTAGAGAGACACAGATACAAGTCTAGGGTCTGAGGTCGGTCACCCAATCCTAAGGGTGATCCTTTGTCCTATTTGTGAATCCATGCCTTCCCCTCAGGCATAGGAAAGATGAGAAAGAGTATCAGGTAGAAGCCAAGTTGTACCTGCATGCCAGGCTGGTCAACACTATGCCCAGCTTGCTGGGTCTCCTGCCCTCCCATGGGCCTACCCACATACCCCATCACCATCCAGGTCTGCTATTTCTTTGCTCTTTCTACATGGATTGACTGCTTACTCAGACCTCACCTTGGTGCCTGCTGGTATGTGAATAGTGCTGTCACCACTGGTTGGGACAGTGCTGACACATCTCAGGAGCTCTGAAAATCTGTCCTGTGGATAAGTGATAATCAGTATGGATATAGTTAAAAGAATAGGAATACAATTGTTATTCATTATTATGTTTTTGATTCTAGTACTTTTCCTCTATTAGAGAAATATGTGGAAAGAGAGCTTGAGCCAGCAGTAATGAAACAGAGTAGGCTGAACAAAACTTTACTTTTGAATTCTCTTGTGGAACCCAAGAATCAAGAGGATTCCTTCTGAACTTCAGAAATTGTGCCTCTGCGGTTGCTTTGATGGTGTCTTCCGCAGGACAAGTCAGTGCTGAACCTTGAACCCTGAAAACTTTAGCCTCGCCACCTGGCTGCTGTCCCGCATCACCATTCACCCAAGTGACGCTATGGAGTCAGGGTGAAGATGTGGCCCACAAGGCTCAGCCCAGGACCAGCTCTGTGAGCTCTCTTGGATTCAGTAACTGCTATAGAGTCTCCCATTTTGTGAGGAGAGGTGCTAGCAGGTGGTGGTTTGTGGAAAGTTACAGGCCTTTCTCATCCTGCATACCAAAAACCCATGCTTACCTATGTAACTTCCTGTCCCTCGTCCTTCTGGGCATGGAAAGAGAGAGGTGACCCTCTATGTCTCTATTGTTAATTTCACCACTGATGTCATCACCATCATCTGGTCGGTCAACAGCATCCTCCGTAGTAGTAGTAGTAGTAGTAGTAGTAGTAGTAGTAGTAGTAGTAGTAGTAGTAGTAATAATAATAATAATAATAATAATAATAATAATAATAATAAAAATATCATTGTAATGGTGAAAGTGATTATTTCATTTTTCATATGTTTAGCAGTGATATTAAGTTTGCTTTATATCTGGGCTTGCATTTCTCTTTTAAGTAGCTCTTCTGTGGACTTGTTCTCTGCCCCCACCATGCCACAGGGCACTTCCTTTATTGGTAATTGTAAAGATACTTAGTGTGTTTACAAGCATTATCCTTTTCTTGGTTTCTATTGCTCATGTTTCTGTTCAGTGTTAACCTGTTGCTTTCAGGAGTATCACGTGTTGAGCAAACATTTCCACAAGCACAGGATCCTTCCAAGTCCATGCATTGAGAGACAGACTAGAATGCAGGTGACCAAGATTTAAGTATGGTGGTTTCCCTTGAGAGGGTCTGCAGAGTCTCCCACCCTCCATGTCCGTAGAACAGTGCATCAGTCTGAGCAGTTGGTCTGCTGTGCAGGACCAGAGAGTGCGCACCCAGCAATAACCCTGCCTTGGGCAGATGTTGAATTGAAGGTCAGAAGGAGATACTTTCTTAGTGATAGTAGCCACTTAGAGTTCCTGTGCTGAAATGGTACTAGAGCCTACAGAGTAAACCAGGAAAATGATCTTGCAGTTTTCTTTAACACAGCTTTCAGCAACAATCATCATACCACAAGAAAGCCCTGGGATACACAACTTCCACCTGAGTGAAATGGCAGTACTGCTTGCCAAAAGAGTGTGTAGCACCGGGCAGAGGGGGACAGGGCTGCACTGGATGGTAACAAAGCCATATTCATCATATATGTAGACACTATCCACCAGCTTTCCAGTAGAACAGACCTTGTCCCTCTGCGTGACCATGTATGAAATTCTGTTTGCATGGAACTCTGTTTTAGAGTTTGCTGCTTGTTCAGAAGAGAGACTGGAACCACCATGCTTCTAGCACTTGGCTCTGAAACTTAATGCAGGGATATGCAAACTCCCTGCAGATATAAGTTGTGTTTGCTCACAGAAGCCTTTCCCTTGCTGAAGTCTGTGTTTCAGTAGACTGCAGTCATACAGTATTTGGAGACAAGACCTCCCCTTAAAGTTCCTGGCCTTAGGAGAGCCCTGCAGAGGGAGCTCACTCCTCCTGCCTTGTACCTTGCACTCCCTGCTCCATATTGCTCCCCTCCTCCTCACTCTGATATTCCTCCCAGGTGCTGTAGCAAGCACTGAGGTGAAAATGAAGCTGCAGGAGTTTGTTCTCAACAAGAAGAAGGCACTGGCTCACCGGAACCTGAACCACTGCATTTCCAGTGATCCCCGCTACTGGTATGGGTAAGTGACCTGGGCCTCCTCTTTGGGTGCTTTGCATACTCAGCTCTGTGGACAGATTTGAGAGGACCCAGTTTTTCAAAGACCTTCTAATGTAGGGGTGGTAGAGATGCTGAACCCCCAAAGCTCTATAACCGGATTTGAAGGGAGGAGGTCTGGGGATAGTGTGTGTTACTATCCAGATGAGGGGTTATAGCCAGATGAGGGGTGGATATCTTCAGAGTACCAAGTCACTATTCTTAAACACTATAGGAACCACTTGCAGAGGACTTCTGTCCTAATTATCCACTGTTGCTTACTCAACTCTAATCTAATGCTTAATCAGAGTCTGAAAGCACTTTGGCATTAGCACAGCAAAGAAACCACTGAAATGGATGGTCCGTGGTTAGGGCAATAGTTTTATATTGTGTGTGTTTGTGGGGGTTAGGGGATGAGAGGCGTGTGGAATTGTCCAGAGCAAAGAGAAAAAGAAGAAAACTGGACAGGGAAGCAAGAATGAAGAGGTTAGGGGGTGAAACATTGCATTATATAGAGAAGGAGAAGGCGTGGGGGAGGTGAGAAGGGCCAGGAGGCTAGAGTGAACTTTGAAATGCATAACAAATATCAAATATGAATAGGGACTAAAGGAGTCTGGAGGCTGGCAGGGCCTTTGATATGCAATAGCAGGCAAATGTCAATGGACAGCCCTATGTCTCCTTTTCCAGAGTCAAAGGAAGATAATGGAAATGACTCTTTTTGTAGGCAGAAACCCTTTTCACAGGTTCCTAAGGAATGCTGCTGTAGGCTTTTAGCAGTCCTTCTATATAGTCCAACTTGAGCTGAGCCTATACTGTCATTTTTGAACATATACAATGCCTGTTGGGGAGCTTGAGTTTTCTTCTTCTTTTCTTTCTTTTTTTTTTTTTTTTTTTTTTTTTTTTTTTTTTTTTTTTTTTTTTTTTTGAGGCTGAGTTTCACTGTGTCCTGGAGTTTCACTGGCTGTCCTGGAACTCACTTTGTAGACCAGACTGGCCTCAAACTCACGGAGATTCTCCTGCCTCTGCCTCCTGAGTTCTGGGATTAAAGGTGTGCACTACCATGGCCTGGCCTGACAACATCTTTATGAGTAGTTACTGAGTCCTTGGGAAAGTTGGAGAGAATTTGGAAGAGCTATCAGCCTGGGCCAGAGCTTACATAGTGAGCAAACCAAAGCAGGATCTTGTCTGTGCCAAGAGATACAAGCAGCTAACTTGTCCAGGGTAAACAAGGCTTGAGCGTGGGCCGTTTGTGGTGTAGTATAGAGCCCACTGAGGAGACTTGGCCAGTTCTCACACGAAACACATGGCTAATTTGAAATTATGTTATGTTGCTCTTAAGGGTCATTTCATTGCTAGAAAGACGCAATAGGATAGTTTTCCTAAATCAAAATGTAGTCATTAATTTCATTCAAGGGAAAAAATAGCTTCCTAGTTTCAAAATGGCCTACTGTTTCCACTAAAACCCCACTGATGCCACTGAAATGGTCCATTTATTTGTATAGATGACTTCCGTTACCACGACATAACCTGGGGAGGTGCATTTGTACAGTGAGGTTCTTCATTGTCTTTTACTTGCTTTGTGGCTGCATACACTGCAAATCAACTAAAGTACACTACTGGTCTTCATGCAGCTTAGAAGAGGGTGAGGCAGGTGGCTCATGAGGAGTAGTGATGGGTGGTCATGTGGCGGGGCAGGTGAAGAGCCAGAGAGAACCTTAGCCTGTGGTGTGGTCTGCAGCCTCTGCTGCAGAGGTCAGCCGGGGCTTCTGCCATGCAGAGGCTCCATTGTCCTACAAGAATGGTCCGGGAGTTGCAGCCAACGATAGCAGTTGGGTTGGTGATTTGGAGGTGGACACGAGGATGCAAGCTGGAGAGGGCAGCAGGACTAGACTGGGTATAGGAGAGATAGCGGGACTTGGAAAAGGAGAACTGCTTAGGGCAGGTTTGGTGCCAACTTGTTAAAAGATTGTCTTCACACCAGGGAGCAGGGGGATCACCTTCAGAGAAGAAGATGAACAGTCCAGTTTAGGACCTAGGTAGTTTGGGGGGGGGGGGCTGTTACAAGAAATACAGGGTTTCAAGTGGCACCTTTGCAGGAAGTGGGATTTGTGAGTGGAGTTACAGCTCTTGGGGGGCAGTCACAGTTGTATAAACAGATGGGACTGCTGAAGCAGAAAGGGATTGGGAGAAAGGCCAACAGGAACAGGGGCTGTGGAGGAGCCAGCAGGTACCCTGCTACAGGTGAGACTTTATGGGGGAGGGGATTAGGTACATACTGAGAGACTGAAGGAATAGTACCTAGAGGAGAGGGGAGAGGAGGAGGTCTTTTCCTAGAACTTTGTCCTGTACAGGTTGCTCCAGGGAGATCCTAACCTGCATAAGGCCCTCTTCCTTGAAACAGTTTGGAAGTAAGCTGACTAGAAAGGGCAGACCCTGATATCAGACACACCATTCAGGAATTCAGTTTGATTTTATTGCGTTTGATGAACGTGCAAGGATCCTGACCAACCCTCATGTGCAGTGGCTAACCAATTGCAAGACATGATGGCAGAACACAGTCTTCAAGAGAAAGAGTCAAACTACTACTCAGCTTCACACATCATGTGGTGATTGCCGGTAAGAGCCGACAGCCAGTGAGGTCTGAGCATGCGGGCCAAGCCAACAAAACTTAGAAGGAAACATGTTGAGAGGGGTTTCTTTCCAGCAATGAAATTACCCTTAAGAGCTGAAGTGTAAGAGCTGGCGAAGTCTCTTCATCAGTGTCACGAGCTGTGAGCCCGTTACTAGAAACAGTCAGACACCATCAGCATTTAAAACAGCTCTTTGAAAGGCACCTTTCAAGAAAGCACATGAGCAGTAGACTAGAAGGACATGCTTCAATGCATCTGTAAAGTGCGTGTGAAGCTGCTGCAACTTCTCGTGTGTGTGCTAAAGATGTGAACAGGTGTGCCACAAGATAAGCTGTGCGAGTTGCCATCTAAGTGAGATGCGGCTTCTCACCTACAGGGCTAGCTAAACTTTAACCGGGGGTGGCAAAGTAGGGATGACTATTCCTGCACAGTTGGCTGGGGGGAAATTAAGTGGTGCAATACCATTAGAAATGGTTTAGAAGGTCTTCAAATGGTACTACAGCCCAGCAGTGTGCTTTCTAGTATTTGCCCAGGGATTCAAGTACACACCCAAGCTTAATCTCTGTGCTCCTAGCAGCTGAAACAGAAGTGACCCTCAGGACCGTAGGAGGTGAGTGGCTTGATAGGTTGGATCACCGTGCACTGCAATTGTGCAGCAGTGTGGAGACCTTACACGCAGTGTCCTTCCTTAAGCAGGGCAAACACATAGCCACCCCTTACCACTCTAGTCATATAAAACTGAACTCAGCAAAACAGTATTGAGAATCACCAACAAAGGGACAAAGGGGACAGTCTGGAATTGGGATTGTTCAAAGTCTGTTTGGTGGTGATAATCCATGTAGGGACGTGAGTGTCCATAATTTGAGCCTTAAAACTTCTGAGCCCCCATAGTGCAATGTGTCATGTGTTAGCTCCCAGGCCTGTAAAATTTAGTCTTGCAAAAAATACAGACCACAGGATTCCCATGAATAAACTTCATGTTAATTATATGTTAAAATAGTATTTTTATATCTCAGGTTAAGTAGAATACTAAAGTTAATTTCACCCATTTTTTTCTCATTTTTATGTAGCTACTAGAAAATGTAAATTACATGTGTAGCTCACACATTTCTGTTGGACTGTGTTGTTTCACTTGATTAACGAGTTTAGTTTAATCACTGGTATAAATCTGATGTAATGGGAAAGGCCAGTTGTTGATAGAATTTAAATGCTTGATTTTGTGTTATTTTATACCACATTCAAGGTAGCATTTAGAAAGAAAGCAATACTATTTGTTTTTTTATCTACAGTAATATGAGAACTGCCTTTAGTTTTATTCTGTTTATTTATTGTTTTTTCTTTCTTTTTGGGGGGGGGGTGCTACTGGGAATTGAACCCCAGGCCTCACACATGCTAGGCAGGTACTTTTCCATTGAGGTACATCCTCTAGTTCCAAAGACTTCCTCTTTGAAAAGGTCTGGTCAGTGAACAAGCATCTTCCTGCCGACTTTGTCTGCATCCTAGGCTAGAAATCAGGGCGAGTTAGAAACTGTTCTGTGTTCCTAACCTTTGGGATATGAGGATATGTGAGTCTGTGTTGGGGGGGTTGGGGTGAATATGAAGTTACAAACTTTATATGGTGGGTGTGTATATAGGTACAGTGATAGGGCATGAACTATAGGAGTTAGGGGATACAAACTTAGCCAGGGATAGGATTTGGATCCTTCCTTAGTGAGTTAATCCCAGGGTGAGGTGTGTTAGCCTGGCATTTGAAGGGCTTACCAAGGCTATCTGCTGGCATTTCTTCCCAAGTGGCTGCTTGTTCCTGGCATGCAAAGAGAGAAATGCCGAGAACCATAGGTAAGGGGGCTGCTCCTTACAAGGGATCTGGTTATGGGGACTTGAAGGTTCCCTTCTGCAATCTCTAGAGTCCCACAGAGGCCCCACTGGCTGTACATCATAACTGCCAGCTACAGCTGCAGCTCCAGGAAGTGTTTCTAGAGAACGAGGTAGGCAGCACTGGGAGCTGTGTCTCTGGCTCAAGGTAGGTGGTCCACAGCAGCCTCTTATTTCAGCTCATTTACAGACTGTACAGAAAAGTGGGTTTTATTTAATATTGACAGCATCTCGAGAGATGAGATGAGTAAGCGGAGATCTACTGGATCTGGAGTGACCAGATTTCCAACTGTTCTTCAGTAGGAAGAAACCCTGTCATGAAACGTAACAATGGTATTGTGTTTATTACATTTCTTTTAATTACCATATTTAAATTGTTTTCCTGTAGTTGACCATCTTTTTAACACACACACAAACACACCCCATCTGTGTTGTAGGGAAGAGAAAAGGGATGCCAAGGACCCCGTTGTAACTTAGCATTGAAGAAGTCTTCAGAGCTGCCCTCTTAAATTTGTTTCTGAGAGTCCCTTTAGTACATTCTTTGCATTATATGCTTTCAGATATTTAAATATATACTTGTGCTGACATGTCTGAGAGCTCCTACTCTGGATTCGCATAACTCCAGATGTGTGGATGCTGAGTACTGTATATCCAAATAAATCATTTGACGAAGTCTAAGCTAGAAAATGGGCAAATGTGTTTTGAGTCTTTAAGCAGATCTCCTGTCTTCAAGACCATAGACTGTTTCATGCTCTCAGAGTTCAGAGGAAGACTTGGTTAAAGGTCATTTAGGGTGGCCACAGTGCCCAGGACTTAATCCTGCAGCCCAATTCCTGCCTCCTCCTCTCTGCTCTCAGCATCTATTCACTTGCAACCATTCCCATCTAGCCATTTTTAGGACTTTTAAGTTGTGTTTGGCCATTAGAAGTTTACTTCCTCTAGTAACTTCCAGGGTAGAGATTCAAGCTGCTGTTGAACTGTCCCAAAAAGGAGATGGCTGGGGGATTTGTTGTCGTGGGCATGAGTGATAGATATATTCTGCAAAAGGAAAATCCTCAAGGGATCCTGTGCTTGAGGAGACAGACAGATGTGGGCATTTCCAGCACTTGCTAGGAGTCCATGCTGCCCCATCTCACTGCCTGAAGCCTTTCCTGTATTTCTCATGGCCGGGCCCACTAATCGTCTACTGCTTGCATCCTAAAGACAACCCCTGTGAGGGCTTAGGAATCCCAGAGAGCAGGTCTGGTCAGAGAATGGGTCGTAGGGTACTGTTGCTTGTTTGTTTTGGTTTACTCTGACCTCACCCTGGAGAAGAGGGACTAACAAAAGATCACATTTCAAAACTTGATATGCCAAGGCTTGGGATGCCTGGATACACTGACATCTGTCTTTGTGTTTTTCCAGGAAGACACAGCACAGCTCCCTTGACCAGAGCTCTCCGCCCCAGAGTGGGGTATCAGCCTCCTACAACCACCCAGTGTTGGGAATGTATGATGCCAAAGATGACTTCCCTCTTAGGAAAACAGGTCAGTGTGTAGTCTGCTGCCTGAGCACTTCCATCCTGACAGCAGTCTAGGGACCCCTTTTGAGCCACAGGTAGTACTTGGACATCTTGTGCCAGTTTAGGATACTGGCTTTTGCATTCTGACACTGTTTAAAATGACCCTAAGCTTCCCTGTGTGATTTATCCCTAAAGCAATTAGTCTCATACATGTACTCCTGCATTGTAGAACTTGTCCTCATTCCCAGAGCACCTTGTGTAACCTCCTTGGGAGTGTGCTCTGCTCTACAGTCCAGAGCAGAAGGGTAGTTCCAGGAGTAAGACAGCTCCTGTAGATGTGCTGGCCAAGGTCAGTGAGGATGTAACTCTGTATGGCTTCTGGTAGCACCATACAGGGATGATCAAGGTGTCCAGAGTGAAGGCAAGTCCCCGTGAGAAAGATGTGCTGGGTCCTGCAGGGACACCACTGTTGGCCCACAGCTTTGTACATCAGCTCTTAAAAACAAAGATTGTAAAGGAGACTAGACTGTTGTCAAAACAAGAGGAATATGCTAGAAGTGAAGACAAGCCAGGACATTCTTGGTTTAGGGGGGGTGATTGTTGTAGAGGATGGGAACTTTAGAGAAGGGCTGTGAATATTACGATTGGGATGGCGAGAAGGGTGGGCTTTCTGAAGGTTTATTGAGAGGGTGTGGAACTACATAACCTCAGCCTTTGTAGTGAGGGTGTAGCCTCAACCTGCAGGGCAGTGCAGAAGACTTCTTTCTGGGCTTCCTTCAGAAATGAGGTTCGAGGGGCATACCTGCTTTTACTAAACAAGTCAGGGAAATTATAAGTTTCTGTTATCTCAGCAAGGCTGCACTAGAGCTTTGCATAGTGGCTTCTTTGCAAGGCATCACAGAGACGAACAGGCTCACCTGTTACTCCTTCCTAAACTAGGAAGTTTCAGAGGACTGTCAGGTATAATTTGGCATGTCTTTGAGCAAACAGAAACCAGGGGCTGCTAGTTGAATGAAGGGACATTTTATATTAACTCGGCCTAAACAGGGCTTGACTAGTATTAGAAGTGTGTGAGATGGAATGGCCATGTCGGATTTGTTGCATTCCTGGTAGATACAGACTTGCTATGGAAGGACAAAGACACAGCCTAAATGCAGAGTAGTCAGCCCTCACTGAAGGATACACCTCCTGAAAATACCCCAGACAGCTTCCTCCAGAGCTCAACAGGAGGAAACAGTGCGTACCACTGTCCTGACGGGCGCAGAGCACTAAAGCAGCAGGACTGCAAGCATTGTTCTTCTTCTGCCGATGGTGGTGCTAGTAGTCCTGGTCTCAGGAGCTCCTTCAGAGATTGTCAAAACAGGTGACAGGACACTTACATCACTAGCCACTGGTAGTCACCACAGCCATGTGGCTCTCCATGCTTGTCCACAGGGCCCTAATACTTCTCCAGGAATCTCAGCCTACCCCTGTTGGTCCTTGCATTTCTCTGGAGACTGTTGGAAGCCAAGCCACAGCCATGTTGACTTCAAGCCTTGTCATCCAGCCCACATACAGACCCCACACCCTGAGAATAGAGGAAAGAAAGAATGCTTTTTACACTCTGGAGAGGCTCCAGAAAAACCTTAATTAAGGTTTGGTTACATTCCAAATTTTAAGAGGCACTACCAGCTCATGAATAATATTAATAATAAAGAGTCCAGAGAAAGTGGAAATCCTTAATTTCCTATGGTATTCAGGGAAGTGGCCTGCAGAACACTGAATGTGGCTTCTTTCAACCCTTGATGCTGCCAATGCTAAACGCACTTGTGTGTGTTTCTGCTGAAATGGTGATGTGAAAGATACAGTGAGTGAGGTTTCCTGCGTGAGGTACCATGATTGAGTTTAAATGACGGTCTCAAATAACTATATCTGAATCGTTCCTGGCTCTGACTTTATACTACTTTATGTTGACTTTGCAAATAGTTTGCCCATCTCAGTCCTTAAAGGATTTTAATCTTTATACAAAGTGAAATAAACCCTTGGCAATCTCCAGCTGCTTTCTTCTGTACTCCAGGCATATTTGCATAGGCCTTGGTGGCCTTCCTGAGATACCTGCTTACACATATTCTGTATCTGTCTTCCTTCTCTCATGAAAATAGCATGCAGCTTGCCTGATCTTTTTTATGCTCAGAGCTCAACTGTCTGAGTTCATCCCCAGCTATTCACACATTAGTGGCTTAGGAGACACTCTTCCCCCAGCTGATCTTAGAAGCAGTTGAGTGAGTCAAGGAAGACCTGGAAGAAATCTTTGCTCCACTCCCTCAACTGCTGGATAGACTGGACTCTTCCACCCTGTGACTTGTCCTACCAAGCCTTTCCCTCAGCTCCACTTAGCATAGGGCCACATGGAAATGACCCAGCTCAGTGGCCCATGCCTATGGCATCTGTATGCACCTGCAGGGCCTTCCTGCAGTGTGGAAACTGGCTATGGTAAGGGAGCAGCTTTTGTCAGTTTGAGGTTCTCGTCTCTTCTTATGAACCTGTCAGACCCAACCTGCCTTTACTTCTCTGGGAAGCTGTTTAGGAAACCTGCTTAGTCCCACTCTTCCCAAGAATCTTAAATCTGCACTTTGCCTCAGCACTTATCCTAAAGAAGATTCAGTTGATAACTCAGGCCAGAGCTTCCCCAGGCCTCCTCCTCAGAACCCTGACGTGTGTGTGTGTGTGTGTGTGTGTGTGTGTGTGTGTGTGTGTGTATGCACACATGCACCGCATGAAGGAAGGGGACTTCTCCCAGGATTCAGAGAGACGAAGGTGACATCTCACAACTTCACATATCAACATGTTTGCCCAAGCTTGACAGGATAGACACAGGGAGTTCTGGCAGATTGGCTGGCTTGATACTCCCAGGCTGTACTTCTCTGGAAGCTGAAGAGTCCCATGCCTTTTTGCATCAGGGTTTCCCACTGAGTTTCCCACTAGTTCCATCATGGCCTCACAGTTGCAGGTACTTACACAACTCTGTTTACAGGAGAACTGTTGAGCATTGCTTGCTCTTCCAAAGGTCCTGAGTTCAATTCCCAGAAACCACATGGTGGCTCACAACCATCTGTAATGTGGTCTTCTGTCCTCTTCTGGCCTGCAGGCATACACACAGAATATTGTATACATAATAAATAAATAAATATTTTAAAAAAAAATAAAAAGCCAGGTCCCAACCTCAGCTGTGCCTTTAGCCAGTGTCAGCAAAAAAAGTCAGGGTCTGAGCTGTACTTCAGTTCAGAGAAACAGCCTATCCAGTCGTAAACCTCATGCTTCGGAGTTTCAGTTGGCCTTCACAGAGGCTGCAGGGATCTGGCTGGTGTTTGCTCGTGGATTGTGAGATGCGGGTGTCCTTGGGTGAACAACAAAGCCCGTGATTTGGAGACTGCAGTGGTTTCACGGTTGACAGCCTGAAAGGTGCCTTTGTCAAATCTCCTCAGATTTCAGAGCAGCCCTACTTTAAAGTTCCAGGTGAATTGTTTAGGAGACCATTATTTAAGAGACATCCTCACTGAGTGATTGTCATACTTCAGTGGTTTCTGCTATGCCCAATAAATCAGACAGTGAGACTGTGGTAATGTTATCAGGGTGAGATGGAAGCACAGTCCCAACCCACTGCACCCACTAATGGGACTAACAGGAACTTGAGCCAACTAGCAGAAGAGTCCTGCTTCCATACTGTACTTCAGTGGAAATTTACCAGCTGTGTGTATTTTAACCACCGGTGTGATGCCCATGACCCCAGCTGTGTCTGCCTGGCTGTAACGACATCTCCCTTCAAACAGCTTCTGAACCCAACCTGAAGTTACGGTCAAGGCTTAAGCAGAAAGTAGCTGAGAGACGGAGCAGCCCCCTGTTGCGCAGGAAAGATGGCCCTGTGGCCACTGCTCTAAAAAAGCGACCCCTGGATGTCACAGGTATGTCAGAGAACAGGTAAGCCCCACCTATTCCACCCCATCCTAATACATACACCCTCCACTCTGAGACCTCTAACAAGTGTGTCAACCCAACACAATTACCTTATGCTAGGCCCAGCCACCTAGAGGTGGGGGACTTAAATGGCTGGCTTAGTTCCCCCAAGGGCTGCCATTGGGCCTAAGTGAAGAATTGTCTTGCCTGGCATTTCAGGGTTATACCCAGAGCTTCTCTGAAGGTGGGTTTAAAATTGCATGTTTCTGCCTGCTTTCTGCTGCCCACGGGCATCTTGAGGCCTTGGAGCCTTCCAGATTGTTCCCCACCAGTGTGCCCAGCTGAGCAGAGGAAGAGCAAGGAGCTCAGCTAGTTACACTTCAGTGAACAAACTGGTGATGGCCCCACCAGCTGGTGGACAAGCAGCAGGATACAGCCCTCCCCACCCCAGGAAGTTCCTTCAAGCACTTTCCTCTTAGGTTAAGTCCTCACCTCGACTGGGCTCATCCCGTCACCGAAAATGTTAGCATCTAGGGAAAAGTAAGCTGTCAGAGCTGACCTAGACGGAGTTCCCACCTTGTAAACACCGTTTGAAGGCCAGGGTTCTAGTTCTTGGTCTGTGAGTAGCACCTGCCCAATTGGTTCATTTGTTTCAGTGAACGTACTAATGTCCCAGGGGAAAACAAAAGGGCTCCTGTGCTGCCATTCTTCAGAGCTAGTACCCAAGTCTCATTTACCTGCCCTCAGGACAGAGGAGTATGTGACCTTCTAGACACAGAGCCAGTGTGAGCCCTCACTCCAGGACTGGCTCATAGATCTTGAATCTGTGCAAAAAAGATCATGCCACTTGTGTACCTGGGGACTCCTGTTTGTCAGTCTTCCTTTCCATGCAGCTGTCTGTCCCCTGATTATACTATAAGATATCTCTTGTCTAGCGAGACCAATAAGTGTTACAACAGACACTCACCTGTCCCTCACTGAGAAATTTAATTGGGAGTTGTAGGGGCACGTGAGTAGATGCTGTTCACACTGGTGTGCAGCCTGGCTGCCTATAGCAGCACCTGGTATGAGCCAGTCCTTGTGCGTGCCTAGGCTCTGAGATTACACTGAGACAGGGTCTCTAGCAGGCTGCTCTGGGTGCCTCACACCTCAATGACTGCTGCTGCTTAATGCTCCTTGAGAGGCAGTTGAGACTGGGCTGAGTGAAAAGAGGTGCAAGACCTGTGGGATCTTGCTGTCTATGTGAGGCACAATCCAAAGGAGATGTCCTGGGGAGGCCAGCATGACAGAACAGGTCATTGCTGAACTATGTTATATGAGAGTCTGCCCTCAAGATGAGGGCAAGGTCAGTAGAAGCTATGCTGGGTATGGAAAGCTGTGGAGAAGAAGATGGCGTCTGAGCTACAGCCTGATGAATAAGTAAAACTGGGAAACAGACTGTGGTGCCCAGGTTACTATAACCACCTGGGCAGCTGCGACAAGAAAGGTGCTCCAATTAGGGCTATTCTCAGGCAACAGAGAGAAAGGGACTCTGGCTAGGGTTGATTCAGGTAGAACAAGGGAACAGCAAAGGTCCTTAAAGAGAGGCCTACACCCTACATGGCGGTCCCTGAATCGGCCAGGGAACACAGGTTCACATGCCACTCTTCCCAGCTGGAATAAAGTTCATGCTGGTTGAAGAGCATAAAGAAACAGCAGTGCTGCCTGGATCAGGGTTCACACTGAGGGCCTCCCTGTCCAAGGGTAGTGGGTGAAATCCTCAAGCAAAGCACCTCTGTTAAGAAGTAACATGGAAGTACCTCTTCATCCCAGGTAGACTCTTGAACTCCCAGCTGGTAAAATCCAGGGAAATACAATCATACCAGAGTGAACTAGTTGGCTTTTGGAGGAGAGGTACAGAGAAAGGATAGACTGAGTCCTGTGCTCACGATCAATGTCTGTGGCATGGTTCTTACCACAAGCACTAGATGCAGGATTCTAGAGCAGAGGTAGGGTGTAGGCAGCTGCTAGATGGTGAGAAGTGGCTTCATGTTACTGGTGAATGACCCAGTCCACAGAGGACCAAGCCTTCCTCATCTGCCAAGATTAATGTGAGGATATCTTTGCCCTAGTGTACTTAAGTCCAGGGCAAGTGAAGTCACTATGCACAGCTTCCTCTTGTGAGTGGGGTGAAAGGGTGTTCTGTTTAGAACTCAAGCCAACTTCCTGCTAGCTCTGGAGAGGTGTGAGCATCTTTGCTCCTTCTGTCTTGCAAGGCTATCATATAGACAAATTTCAGAATCAGCTGTGCAAGAGCCCTGTTAGCTGGGTGAGTGAGTGACTGTGCTCTGTTAAGGAAGGGTATCTCTGAGCCCCTTCAGAGTCCCACTGTGTCCAAGTTTGGGGCTAGACTGATCTCAGAGTGCTGTTGATGATGGACTGATACCTGAACTTTTCAGGAAAGCAGTTTGTGTCTTTGAGAGCTGTTAACCAGATGATGCCATTGTCAAAACGTCCCTGAGCAAGACATCAAAATCTCAGTATATGCCCCGGAACATATAGAGTAGCCAGCCACACAGAGAGGTTGGAGATAGCAGCATCCAGCCCATCGGCAGAAGAGTGATGTGCCTGGCCCTCTGATCAGAGGCAAGCCCAAGACATACAAATATCTGTTGAGACTACTGTGTGATTTCAAACTGCATTGGGGAGCTGCAGAACCCACTGCCTGTGTTTCCTGACTGCTAGGTAGTTGATAGTAAAGTAAGAAGATTGCATGTAAACTGAGCAGTCACAGTAGGTTGCTTTAGTTTGAAATTGTTTTTATAGAGACAATGAATTTGACCTTTTGCTGTTTAAAAAAAAAGCCCGCTGGGCCTTTGTGTTCACTGGTCTTTTGTCTGAATATTACTAAGTGTTTAAGAGCTTGCCTTTCTGATGTTTCAAGCCATCTTGAAATTCAAAAGAGCTGTGGAATGGGTAATGTGTATATTGTGAAGAGCTCAGCCATGCATCCACAGAGCTTCAGCTTTGGGAGGCTCATGGGAGGTCAGCAGCAAAGCCAAGACCGACGGAATCATGTTGCCATCCCTGCTTTGAAATCCTGCCGTTCTGCCTGCCAGTGGGCTAGGAAGCAAAAACCCAGGGAAGCAGTACGGTGCTCTGTCTCTCCAGTGCCCAACCCCAACTTGCTGTTTTTCACCTACAGACTCCGCGTGCAGCAGCGCCCCTGGCTCCGGTCCCAGCTCTCCCAATAGCAGCTCTGGCAACGTCAGCACTGAAAATGGCATCGCACCCACCATGCCCAGCGCTCCAGCTGAGGTGGGTCAGTCACAGACTCACATAGGCCAGACATCCCCACCAGTACTTGCCTTGTGCCTGACTATCCAGTGAGGAGCAAAGCCTAGGAGTACCCTGGGCTTTCCAGGAGTTACTTCCCCATTCTCCTCATCATGGTCTTCCTGAAACATGAGGGCCTCAGTTTCTACCATATTGAGACCTTCTACCTTGTCTTTTCCCCGATCTTTCCCCAGGTATGTCACAGAAGCAGCTGCCACCATACACACTGTGTGCTGAAGCACATGGGGCAAGCAACAGGTGTGTGAGAATGGTTGTAGAGTGAAAAAGACATATTTCAGAAACATACAAATTATAACAGCAAACCGGGTGTTAGAGAAACAAACATTACTGGTGGAAAGGATCACAAATGGAAAGACAGTGGTTTCCAAAGTAGCTTTCTAGAACAGTAGGACCCACATCTGCACTTACTACATACTTCCCATCACTCCAAATCATCCCTGACCCACATGCCTGGCTCAGGATGCAGCAGCGGAGAAGGCTGCTTTCGAGTTTCCCATAAGTGAGGAAGGCAGGCTCAGGCCAGGCTGTGGGGGAAACACAGTTGAGAACTCAGACTGTAGTGGTGCCTCTACAGGTCAGGGTGGAGCAGAAAACCCTGAAACAGACTCTTGGGTTGAACCAGAGCTGCTGTGTTCTGTGTGAGTGTACTGACTGGGACGTTTCTTAGGAGCTCCCAGTTTACAGGAGTCTATTATTATGTTTTTGCTGACTTTGTCATTTAGGAATGAATCTTGCCCTTCCAAAGAGCTGATAGCCTCAGGTGGGATACATAGGCACAGTGCTTAGCATTTTCATTTCGGGTTTCTAGCCCCTTTATGTCTAGAAAGTTAGAAATAAGAGTCACTGCAAGAAGTAAGGTTCACTCAGTTGTGCCTAGGTCCCCTTTACTTTATACTTGCATTTCTTTCATCACTTGTATTCTTTAGTCTTCCAGTTCAGTACTTCCTTGGGTTGCTAGGCATTTTAACAGTCCTTCTGTAGGACTGAGGTCATGACTGAGACCTACCTTGATTAGCCTCAGAGCACAAGCACAAAACTGCTTCCCACCCTCAGATGTTAACTCTGCTTCCCTTTTGTTGGTCATGGACCCATTTACATATATGATGTGGGCATATACATATATGATGTATCACAGTAGTGTAACAGTTCCTCATTCGGGTGGAACACCCCTGCATCAGTTTAAGTTATGTGTTGATCTTTATAAAGCCTAAATATGTCAGTAGATCATCCCCAAGAGCAGTAGGGTTGCCGGTGTTTCACATCACTGTCATTCTCACAGGCAGAACTGGCATTTGAGTACGGGATCAGATATTAGAATTGGAGGAGCTGTAACTGAGGGTCCTCATGTGTGGGGTCCTTTGAGAACCTCAACTGTGTCCCTCTGTGCTCTCATTACAAACTGCATGTGCTTACACTCGTGCAATGTGTGCATAGGTTCTGACCACTAGCCCTGATTCATAAAGGAACCTCAGAACTCCCAGGAAACTGACAAGCCCATCTTATAGCGGATGGAGCTCTGAGGGAATCTTCCTGCAAGTCACCAGTGTGCTCTGCCTGAAGACAGGAGACCCCACACATACCCATGTTTTGTGTGAGCAAGTAAACAGAACCAAGCAGCTCTCTTTAGTTCCACAAGTAAATCAGCTAAGCAGCCATGTTGAGTGCTAAAAGAAATTATACCTTTATAAACATTAGAAGGACTGCTGATTTGTTCTCAGCTTATTACACTGCAGCACAGCCCTGCTTCTCATGACAGCTAAAACATCTTCCCTCAAGTGAGATTTGAAAGTACTTTTATTTTTGAAACATGCAAAGTATGTGCCCACGTGCACACACACCCTTTGATGATTAGTTACATTGTGTATGTATAAACTTTGTTAGCAAACTTCATGGTAGCTAGAGCCCTTGCTCTGTGCCAAGAGGCACATATAAGGCAGCTACCCTCCTGCCTCCTGCCACAGCCCTGAAGCAGTCTAGTGCACAGCTCCCAGGTGGCTCCCAAAGGCATCACAAAAGTCAGGGTCTCTGACATGAGCACTTGAAAGTAGCCATCTGTCCCATTGCAGGAAGGTAGAAATTGCTTTCAGGCCTGGGATGCACACACGTGACCATTGTTCATCAATAACTTTCATCTTATGTACTTTTTTTCTGTCCTAGAAGTGAAATTTTATTGTGCTAAGACCGTTTCTCAGTCGCTGTTATATAGTACACTAAAAGATCTAAGAGATAACAAGATTGTTTATTCGTAGTAAACACCACATAATACCTGTGTATACCTGCCTCAAGCCAGGAACTGGCATCCTGTGGTCTCATTTGATGTTCCTTGAGGTGCCCAGCATGTAGGGATGTTGGAGATAAAACATTGTCCTTCTGAGCAGGTCCTATCCATTTACCTGCAAAGATTGATAGGGCACTCCAGACAGCAGGACCTGTCCCACCCCCTAACCTCAGGCAGAAATAGTATAAAACCTTACTTACTACGTGTAACACTCTGTGTTCACCCCAGCACTAACCATAACCTAACCCTAACTATATACAAAACCTTAACCCTACACTAAGTGTAAATCTGAGCCTAAACCCAACACTACACTAAAGTTCTATACCTAACACAAATACTGACTCTAACCCTGGTCTTAACTCTAAACATAGCCCTAATTCCAATCTTAGCCTAGCCTACCCCTAACCCTAAGCCTAACACTGGCTATAACTGTAGACCTAACATGAATACTAACCCGAACCCTAGCTCTCACCCTAAACTTAATCCTAGCTCATATACTAACCCTAAATGAAATTGTAATCCTGCCTCCAGCCCTAACTCTAAACTAGGTCTAAAACTAACCTAACCTCTAGTTCTAATTGTAGCTCCTGCACTAACTTTATACCAAGTTGTAACCTAAACCTATCCACAATCCTAACCCTAAATTTAGCTCTGTCCCTAACCCCCAGGCCGGTACTAACTCTTAACAACAAACCTAGCAGCCCTAAGCTTACCTCTACCACTTAACACTAACAATAATGACAGAGCAATAATCACCAATAAATAGAAGGAACATCCATTAGAATTTTGATTCCAGTTCCTGATTTCTGTGTGCTGACATGCACAAATCCCTGTGTCTTTTGACTGTGACTGGCATGGCTGAAGTCACATATTGCTGCCATCATGTGACTGCCTGGTGGCTGTCTTCCCTGTGTTTGGGAGCCATTTCCTTAGGACTGTTTCTTAACCATTGCATCCCTAGAGTGGAGCCTCACAATCAAGAACAACTCACCTTTTATGGCTTCCAAACAGATTGCAAAATCAGTCTACAGAGAGTACAGCCATTTATAATCCCACGGCCATGTGTTTCAGCTTTTCTGAGCTTTTAGAAAGTCTGCCAGTTAGATGACTCCGTAAATACGTTTTTCGGTCACTGATAAAATTAAGCATTTTTTTTTTCACTTCCCTTAATATGGGTGCTTTTTGTCGTTGTCTTTATTGAGTTCTGCTCTCATTTTAATTGGTCTCTGGTTGACAAGTTCTTTTTTATTTCAGTCTTTTTGTCTTTCCTGTCCATTGTAGATCCTGTTGTCACCATTATCTACCTCTAAACAAGAACAGGGTTTTTCCTGCTCATCAGTAACTTTGTCCTTGGTTTCTGCTTTTGATATCATTCTTAGAAAAAAATAAAACTACAAAAATATTTTTAAATGCGTTGTCCTAAATCTCCTACTCATAGTTTTTTTTTTCTTTTTTTGTAAGTAGACAAATTGAATAAAAACAAAAAAGGTAGTGAGAGCTCTTTTGGAGGGGGAAAACTCAGGAATGGAAACACTGATTCTATACCTGTGGCATGTTATAGGCCATCGTCTGTGCAGCCTGTGTTTGCACCAGGTACCTACATGTCAGGACCTTATACTCTAAATGTCGTCTGTCTGCCCTTTCCCCATCCTTCCCCATCTCCCCCCCCCCCCCCCCCCCCCCCCCCCCCCCCCTAGATGTGCTGCTTATGTTGAAACATCTGTGGCAGACTCTCACAGTCACGATGTCTTCTGTCTACAGACGAGCTTGGCACACAGACTTGTGACTCGAGAAGGCTCAGTCGCCCCACTTCCTCTCTACACATCGCCATCCTTACCCAACATCACCTTGGGGCTTCCTGCCACTGGCCCTGCCGCTGTAAGTTGGCCTCCAGGGTTCTGTATGACATGGGGTGGATGTCTGCCTCAGTCTCCACAGCCTGAAGAATATTGGGTTGTACCTTTCAGGGTGCAGCAGGCCAGCAGGATGCTGAGAGGCTTGCTCTCCCAGCTCTCCAGCAGCGGATCTCCTTGTTCCCTGGCACGCACCTGACCCCGTACCTGAGCACCTCGCCCCTGGAGCGGGATGGTGGAGCCGCTCACAACCCCCTCCTGCAGCATATGGTCCTGCTAGAGCAGGCACCCACCCAGACGCCCCTTGTCACAGGTAAGAACCACAACCAGGTCTCTGGCAGTTAGTTCGGAGGCTGCTCCTTGGCCTCGTGTAGCTTATAGAGAAGGCTAGAAAGAACACTCAAGCCCACACAACAGTAGTAACTGTGGGTCCCTATCTCAGCTCTGGCAAGGAACTATGTCCTTCGTGCTAAGAAAGCTGACCAAGGAGTAGAAGTCAATGCCAGTACCCCTCTGTTTAGCCTCCTACTCTCTCTCAGACAGGTTTCCCTGCAGCTCAAGGAAGCAAGTTCATGAAGTTCAGAATTGACCAGGCAGACCCTGGTTCTGCTCTATCTTAAGGATAAATACCTTTAGAAAAATACAAGTTAGAGAAAGATAGGAAATGTGTACAATTTACCTAGTGAGTGTGCTGTGTTTCAGAAGTTACGAATGTGGAATGTTTCCCACAAGACACATAACCTACAGTGGCCTTGCCTAGTTCCGTACCATCCTTAGGTCTGTAGGTAACTTCCTCACGGCCATGGCTTCTCTCAGAAGCACAGCCAGAGAAACCCTAGGACTGGCCTGTACGTGTTCCAGTGTTCCCGAGGTCCAGCCTCTGGCTAGTGTTTTGGAGTACCTCCCTCCTGCTGGTATGAGTCAGTCTGAGGCGCTTGGTATTGTGTTCTTGCCTTGTGCTTTTTCATCTCCAGTGTGCATTGGCTCTCCCAAGCCAGTGATCTGGACAGGAACAGCATTTCTGGCTTCTGGTATCTTCTGAGACAGATGGACACCCCTGCCGCAGCTCTGGAGAGCAATGTGTCAGTGACCATGGGTTGCTCATTATGCTCAGGCCCTTCCTGTCTATTCTCTGGGAAGCCGCTCACTGTGGGCTTCATCTTCCCATCTGTGGGTGAGATGCTAGCACAGAGTGATGAAATGGAAAGGCTCAGTTCCCATAGGCAGCATCCTGGTCTGTGTTGGTCTCCTGGTTGATCAACACTGTTCCTTTTGGGTTGGATTTGTGGTTTTGGTATTTGTTTGTCTGTTTATTTATTTGGTCCTTTGTTACTGTTTTGATATTAAATCTTGCTTTGTTGCCCTCAAACTCGGATTCTCCTGCCTCAGTCTGCTAAGTGCTGGGGTGTCAGGCCTGTGCTTGATTCACTTTGAGCCTCCAAACTCTTGGCCCAGCAGTTCCACCCACTCTTCCTAGTGCCCCCTTCCTCCGTGGTCCTGATGCTGTGTCGTACTGGTTTCTTCTGTTCTCCTGGGGAAAGGAGCCTCCTGAACAGGGTTTCTTCTGTTCAGCCATAATTGTCCTTAGAGGCCCAAGTTCCCCATTGCCTAGAACAGCGATAAATGATACTGTGTATAGGGATCAAGCCTGTGAACATTCGAGCCAAAGTAGTACTACAACGTCCCACTACTTATGTGGCCATAGCCGCTCCTCTCAGAGCACTAAGAACAGTGCCCACTGGCAAAGGGGTCAGCTCTTAGCACAGACTCCAGCCTTACACCACAGTCCTCCTCTTGGGCAGACTGACCTGAGGAAGTATGTACTGCTCTGAGCTCACGTCTGTCCACTGTCCTCAGCATGCTGTGTGAGTCATTGCACTTGCCTGCTCTCTATGCAGCTCATTCTCATGCCCCTAGAAGATTTGCCTCCTTCCCTGTGCTGCCCTCCCTTCCTCTCCCAATACCACTCTGTGTTTGATACAAAGTGAAGTCTCCTGTGGTGGAATCCACTGAAACTCCTTGTCTTGACAGTGCCTGGGTGTCTGATGGGGACAGGGTCTTGCTGTCAGTTTGTCTCTGAGTTTCAGCAGGTTGGCTACAAACTGTTCTTCTCTCTGGTAGTTGGGTATTGGGAAGGGGCTAGAACAACCATCTCTGGAACACACGTGACACGTGTGGCAGGCTGATCCTAGGCTGTTGCCACACTTCCTGAGTGCTCCTTGGGCAGAGCTCCTGGAGAGACTGTATCAATGGGATCTTCAAGGGGCCTTGCTTTCAAATTACACTCTGCTCCCTCCGCCCCTGCCCCTGCAATCCCAGGCTCCAGGCTTATGTCCTCTAGCCGGAATTGGACCTGTTTATAGACAATTGTGTTTCATAGAAGGCCATGGGCTGGCAGGCATGTCGTTTTCTCCACTGGTTACTCAACAGCGTCTCTCCCCTCTCTTCTTCCTCTTCCCTTCTGCTGTTTTTTTTTTTCCTCCATATTATCTTCAGACTGGTATCTTTCAGGCCTGGGGGCGCTGCCCCTCCACACACAGTCCCTGGTTGGTGCGGACAGGGTGTCCCCATCCATTCACAAACTGCGGCAGCACCGCCCCCTGGGGCGCACACAGTCAGCACCCTTGCCACAGAATGCACAGGCTCTGCAGCACCTGGTGATCCAGCAGCAGCACCAGCAGTTCCTGGAGAAGCACAAGCAACAGTTCCAGCAGCAGCAGCTGCACCTCAGCAAGGTGAGTCTGCCCAGCTGTCCTCGGGCCCCTCACCTGGAACCAGATGTCATACGCCTTGCTGTCTTCCTCAGCCTTTCCTCCTCCACTGACCTTGAGTGGCTAAAGAGGGAAAGGAGGAGCACAAAGCATGTGCTCTGGTGTGTGGTCCAGAGCCTAGGGAGGTGTGCTGTTGTTTGGAGCCACTGTTTAGGTGTGTCCACAGCCTTCCTCACAGCCCATCTGCATGTCTTAAGTACAGTGGACAACATCCTTGCAAGAAGCCTCGGCATCATTACCTGGAACAATCCACATAGGCAGTTCTTTCAGGGGTTTTCTAGGGTCATTAGCCAAGTAGATCTTTAAGCAAACCCTAACCCGAGGCCTACAACTTTATAATGACATCGAGTCCCTGAAGTGTTGAAATATGAGCGGCGGGGCTGCGTCCCCAACACCCCGGCCGCTTGGCTAGCTCATGCCCGAAATAACAACACACAAACTGTATTCATTTAAGAACTGCTTGGCCCATGAACTCTAGCCCTTACAGGCTAATTCTCGCACCTGGACTAGCCCATTTCTAATAATGCGTGTAAGCACCCCCAAGGTGCGCTTACCGGGAAGATTCTAGCCTATGTCCATCTTCATCGCGTGTGCCTCAGAGAGCAGAGCTATCGCGTCTACCCGGGAGAGCTGAGCATGGCGTCTCTGCCCCAGAGCAGAGCAGAGTCTGACCTCACTTCCTCCTGTTTTCTCCTCCCACCTATCTTTTAACCTATCAGGGCCAAGGAGTTCCTTTATTGCTTAACCAATGAAATCAATCAAGATTGATATATGACACTCCCACATCACTGAAGCTTATTTTTCAAGTCACGTGGCACCTGCAGTCACTTAAATGTAGGAGTTACACCATCCAGAAGCAGCTTGGGACCAGGCAGCCTATAGAGTTCTCTGTGCTCACAGCTTGTCCAGAGTCTCTCAGCTCCATCTACAGGCGGAAGCCATGGGAAAAGTTAGTGCCGTGGTGCTAGCAAGCAGAGAAATGGAGGTTATTTAGTATGTTCCCATCAGATGTATTAGTCGGGTAGCTTCAGTATCAGCTCAGATGAGTGTGTTGCAAACAGCCCAGTAGCTGTCGTCCAGGAGACCACAGACCTCATCTGACTGCTCATAGCAGCCAAATGGTGGATGGAAGATCCCCAGGGTTTATCCTGTGGTGACAGATGACAGTCAGGAAAGTAAACCAGTCATGGATGGACCCTGCTGTGCTTCACTCACAGGAGGTAACCAGGATAGGCAGAGCCACAGACCAGCGGTTCTTAATCTTACTAATGCCGTGACCCTTTAATACAGTTCCTCATATTGCGGTAACCCCTAAACCATAAAGTTATCTCATTGCCTCTTCGTAGCAGTAATTTTGCTACTATTGTAAATCATAATGCAAATATCTGATATGCAGGATATCTGATATGAGACCCCTGTGAAAAAAGGGTCATTCAACTCCCAAAGGTATCACAACCCACAGGAAGAGAACTGCTGTCTTAAGAGACATGAATTAAGTTAGTGGTTGTCAAGACCTGCAGCTTGGGAAATGGGATCAACTGTCAATGCATACAGCATTTATGTATGTATAGGGATAATGAAAATGTCACCAAGTTAGGTTGTAGTGGTGGCTATAGAGTTCTGTAAACTACTCAGCTGTTCAGTTTAAAAGTATGGATTTTAGGGTGTATGAATTACATCTTTTCTCACAATCTGGGGTGAGATACATTCCAGAATACTAAGTAGGTGCCTGAAACTGGGCAGTACAGAATCCTGTGAGCAACAGCCAAACTGAGAATCAAGGTGGCTACTAACCAGTACATTATGTGTGCACTAGGATGGGCGCCCATCCTCGGTGGGCTGGAGTGGGCTAGGACAAGGTTTTATGATGCTAAACAGAATGGTATGCAGCTTAAAACTTAGAAATTGTTTATTTCCAGAATTTTCTATTTAATATTTTTAGATGTTGTCAGGGTCCAAGCCTTCCGTGGGTTGCCTAGGGAAGGTGGGGAAAGGATCAAGGACAAGACTGTCCTGGAAGATGACTGCGTGTGCAAAGGGATCTCCAGTCTAAAGGAGTCTAGAGAGCCCCACAATGATCAGAGGTCCTGATGTCATATATTTCCAGGATAGAGAGAAGACAGGTGGCTCCTGTCCACACCTATCCCACCTTGATCCCTGCTGCAAGCTGAGAGGTCCAAGACTGAGCTGGTCTCCCAAGGAATTTTCTGCAGAACACATGCCCAGCACAGGCTCAGCCAGGCCCCTCCTGCCTGTCAGTCACACTAATATCAGTTTCCCAGCCCCAAGCCCCTTAACCCACAGCCTTTATGCCCAGCACTCTGAGTATGTTAGAAGTTGGGGGCTCCAGGCATCCCATCATTTATACAAGAACGACATTTGCTGGGGGTGAAACAGGCTCCTGCCAAGCGTCTACACTCCCAAGTGTCAAAAACACTTTCATATCCATCTCTCTAATGCCAACCTAGGCTTATTAATTTCATTATGTCACTGCCTGAATGGTGTAGTAGGAGGTTTGAAGACAGGAACACCCATTCACGTGTGACATATTCTTGAAGATGACTTTAGAAGCTGGGTAATCTCACTGGGGTTTGTTACGTGATTGATTTGTGATAGCAAATGACAGTTGATTGAAATGTTTATACAATGTTTTCCTGGGACACCCAGGAAGACAATGATGCTCTCTGTGCTATCTGGCACCAGCGTTCCTGCCTTGCTGTGTGAGAAGCTTGCTCCCTAAGGGCCATCCACTCCCTTCTTGGCACAGTGGAGACCATGGCTGGGCTCAGTGCCCACTTTAAGCCACCATCTTAAAGTACCGGTGCTCTGAAGGTGTGACAGTACTTACTCATTCTAGAATTGTGTTTTCAGCAGACTTTGTGCTCTTTCCCACTTTCCAAGGGACAAAACAGGGCTGCCCAGCTAGCTACTCTTGACTCCTGGAGATTGGAATGGCAGCCTGTGTATCTGACTGGGGTTTGGATCCTGAAATGGGTGCTGTGCCCACATTAATGTGCTTCATAAAGGCATGGTAAGGGAAGAAACCTTCCCAAGGAAGAAGGCTATCTAAGGGATGAGTGCAATGCTCAGCTTGACAGGGAAGCACCCATTTTTCCTGCTGCCTCCAGATCCACCTCACCACAACCTTGTTTTAAAAAGTGGGAAGTTGTGCTCATAAATGTGCCTTCCTCTTTTAGTGGAAAAGTCCCGTTGTTGAAAGCAGTTCTTGCAGCAGTGCTTGGTCTACAGGATCACTTGGTCTTTGTGCAGGCAGTGTTGTCCTTGCGGGGTGTTACTCTCTTTTGATATGAGAACTTGACTTCTGTGGGTGGTCTACCTGTGAGAATATCCAATAGTTTTTAAATACCTTGCGCTTGCCAGTGGGGTTCTGGCTCTGAACTCTAGTCTAGTGTTTTAATCCTGCTGCTCTGGATCTGGTAGTTTGTGTGTTTTCATCCCTTAATAAAACAGGGAACTGATGTCCAAGAGGCCTCTGGACAACAGAAACTGACGTGTTGGTGAGCTGCTGCCTGCCTCCCTGCTGGCTTCTCTTGTCATGTTACCAGAGGCCAGGTTTGCTTCCCAAAGCGAGCTCTGCATTAAGATCCAATCTCTGTGACCACAAAGAAGCAGAGCTAAATTTTAAAGAGGGAGAGAGATTATCCCTGTTTGTAACTGTGGCTCACGAAGACTAGTTGCACCAGCACCTGCGTCAGTGCTGAGCAGAGCAGCCTACCCACTGAAGGCCATGGGCCTCTTCTGCATCATTGACATGGTTCTGAGTGGCCCCCTGTTGCCATGGCAACGTCCCTCATAAATACCCTCTGGAGGGAAGCCTAGCCAAGCTGTGGCCCCTTGAGAGTCTCTCCCTGCTCCCTGCTCCCTGCCCCCTGCTCTAGAGTGTCTGCCTGCCTGCCTATCCACTGCTGCCAAGGCTACAAACCTGACCAGGTGAGCAACCTGTACCCAACTTGGAGAGGAAACAGGAAAACCTCTCCTGGCAGTGGGGGCCAATTCACATATGAGAGAACAAGAAACCAAAGGCAAGAAGCTGAGCCTTCCCAGCATCAGGCATAGCAAATAGAAGAACCCCACAAACGTGTACTGATGTGGACACTCACCTTACCTTTCTCAGAGGCATCCTCCTCAGCCACAGTCAGCCAGCTAACAGGAGCTCCTGTCCAGGGGTTCTATGGGGACATTCCTTTACCTTACATGTCACTTTCAGTGTTTCCTTGATTATCTCAACAGACTCCAGCCTTTGGGAAAGTTGAACGTTGTCCAGTGGGACACTGGAAACTATAACTGAGAAACAGAAGGTACTCAGACTCCTAAATAGTAGAGGGACACTGAAGAGCCATGACACCAGACAGAACACATGGCATGTTCAAGCCAAAAGGGGCACAAAAGTTGTAAGAGTCACCTGTGGGGCTATAGAATAGAGAACCATTGTGGTAGGGGTCACTGGGCTCAGCTGTTCATATAAACGTATTGGAGGAAAGGCTGTCTGTCTGTTTCCCCTTTAGCTGGGATATAGAGGGAAAGGGCCACGTGTGCTCTTCTGACATCTTTCTTCAATGTTGAAGCACAAAAATGATATTGGACAAACCTAGATACGGAGCCTATCTGTACACAGCACACTTGCCCTGCTTCTTCCTTCCAGAAGACACTCTTCCTGTGACATCCTCCACTTGTTATGGCCTACTTTGAACAGTTTTTTTTTTGTTTTCCAAGTGCACCCTAGCATAGGGACCTGGGTTCCAGTCCATCATGGGCTGCTACCCCTGGACACTTATAACCACTTAGAACTGGGCTTTTACAGTAATGACCTGAGTTCCTGAGGGCCCCGTCACCTTGGTTGAGTCAGCCTTACAGAAACAATACCACTTTCCACCTTTCTTCACCCCCCTCCTCCTTCCCTCCTCTGTATGTGGCAGGAGGCAGAGGGAGGAAGTAAAGGCCCCAGTGTATGGAGGGGTGCAGAGGGAAGAAGAAAGGGCCCCAGTCTTGCTCCTAGACTGCTTGAGCATCTGTGCTCTGGGCCCATCTTTCCACCTCTGCCTCTACTAGTACTTCCTGAAGGTAGTTTTCCCCAGTCGCTGTCACCTGTACCCCAGTGCTAGCACTTCAGCCCCTCTAGCCAGACTGTACCTTGCATTTTCTTACTGTTCTTCACCCATGTTCTGATCCCCGTGGTCTGTCTCTGCATTCATAGTCCTGTTGCCACCTTTTACCCCTGTGTCCTGCTGGGCAGTGGTAGCCTGTTCTAGAGCTCCTAGGTTGTTCCCAGCTCCAAGCACCTAGCTTCCTTGTTATTGTCTCGTGAGTTCTGCCTATCCGTCTGTTGTGACTCCCTAGCAATCAAAGCCACCTTCTCCAGGGAGTTTCCTCTGCCATTCAAGATACTCTGTCCCTTCTGTCCTTGCCATAGCACTGACCTGAAGGATGCAGTCTCCACAAACTTGACATCACATACCTGGTTCACCTCATGTTCCTAGTTAGATTGCATCTGGTATTGGGAAGAGTGGGGTGCAGGAAAGATATGCTGCCACTTCCCCCACCCAGAGCCAGTTTTTGTTGAAGCCTGCTTGCCGAGTCTTTCCCATCAGCTGGGGAGAGGCTTGACAGCTCACTAGGTTGACATGGGCTTCCCTAGCTTTTTTGAGGCCGTTTACAGTATGCTGATCTGCATGTGTACAGTATGGCATGATCTCAGCCATGCCAGTTAACATGTCTGGGACTTCATTCAGTCGTCCTGTTGTATGTATGTGCATACTCAGGATGCTTAAGGTACAGGACAGATGCCACTGTCACCATACTATTTCCCACAGACCTCACCCATCCTGTAAGGAGCAGTGCCCTGTGGCCAGTGTCTCTCTGCCTTCCACCTCTGCCCTTGTGTCTTAGGGCTTTGGAAATAAGATCTCTAACCTGCTAGGTTTTCAGAACGAAACTGGAAAAATCTTGCCTACACGGCCATGTGGTATCTTCATAAAAGTTTGCTGGGGAGCTTGGCACATGTTTCTGACAGGGCACCACCAGCACTGCTTCCCGCAGATTGATGGTATACATCCTGAAGGTCCTTCCAGTGTGGGACATCCCTAAGCTTTCAGAAGGCAGCTTCTGAGAACTTCTCTCTGAGCCCTCCCAGTTCTGCCCTAGTTTCTGAGCATGGGGTACTGGATTTCTGCCTCTGTTGCCCTTCTCCATTCTGACAGGCAGCATCTGGGGAGGCTGTTGCTCTCAACAGCTGTGGCTGTGTGACTGACACTGACCTCTCTCTTCACTTCTACTCTCCTCTGCAAAAGGAGCTGCAACCTGCAGCCTCTCTTAGGCCTAGCACACAGAATCCCTGCATAAACACTGAACACCTAGTACCTGGCTTCAGGCCACTTTAACCTTAACTCCAGGCATCACTTCCTGTGCATCTGAAATGATGCTGGGGTCCTTGTGGTGTGGGTAAGTGGTGTGGGTAAATGGTACTTGCCAGCCGTTGGTCACATAAGTTCTTGGTACAGCATTCTTGTCCTGTGATGTATGGAGGAGCTTCTTCTAGTCACATGACTGTCCTAACTTCCTTTGTCTCCCCTGTGTTGCAGATGATCTCCAAACCCAGCGAACCACCCCGGCAGCCTGAGAGCCACCCTGAAGAGACGGAAGAGGAACTCCGTGAACACCAGGCCTTGCTGGATGAGCCCTACCTAGACCGACTCCCTGGGCAAAAGGAACCTTCCCTAGCTGGTGTCCAGGTGAAGCAGGAGCCCATTGAGAGTGAGGAGGAAGAGGTGGAGCCCACTCGAGACACGGAACCCAGCCAGCGCCCAGCCACTGAGCAAGAGCTGCTCTTCAGACAGGTGTGGAATGAGAGCAGGCAGCTGACTCGGCTTTTCCTTCTGTCCACTGAATCAAAGACACTTACTGTTCTGCCTTCACGGGCGGTGGGGTGTGTTTCCTGACACTTTCACGTACATCTCTGAAGGCATTCATGTACCTTCTGGAGCGTATGGGCCACACAAAACATAGGCGGCTGTAGCTTTAAAAAAAAAAAAAAAAAAAAAAAAAAAAAAAAAAAAAAAACATTGGTGGGATTCAGCCTAACCAGTAAAACTGGAATGGGAGGTTGAAGTGTTAATGAAAAAGGAGCTGGGTGTGGTCATGTATGTATGCCTTTAATCCTAGGACTGGAGAGTCAGAGTCAGACAGATATGTGAGTTTAAGGCTAGCCTGGTCTACATAGTGAGACTATGTCTCACAAACAAAGCAAAGAGTCAGGGTCTGCTCAGCAGAGAGGACAGTGAGGTCTGGGACACAGTACAGAATAGCAGACCGCCAGAGACAGAAGATGCTCAGTGAGTGACTGTTGATTTGCAGTGAAAAATAAACTGGCACTTGTCTAGAAAGAGACTAGGGACATTTGGACAGGACATGAGAAGCCGTGGATTAGAAGCCAGAGAACCCTCAGGCTGCTTTTGCCTCAGGAGTGATAGGTATGCCAGGGGATCCAGAGTCATGGACTCTAGTTGTATTCCCAAGAAGCAGTACTTGATGCCTGGGTACTATTCTAGGGCATATGCCCCTGCTTGCTGGACTTCAGGATTCTCCCAGCCAAGCCCCTCCTCAGTCCCATGGCTCTCTAGATAAGGCAGCCACCAGTGCTTCGCCGTAGCATTTGGTAATGCCAGAAAAGCAAGGTTCTTTCAGCAGACACCTATTAACTTCCATTCTCATAAGGTCCCTAGAACAAGGAGGTAGCACCCACAGCATGAGGGTGGCTTAGATTCTCCTGAATATCTACTTTGGGAATCGGTCTCGTAGTCTGTCCCCAGCACCCAGCTCTATGGTACTTTTCTCTATCTTGGGCATGGGTGACCTGTTTGGTTCTGGGAATACTTAGCTCCCATCATATAACCACCCTCTTTAAAGTCTAATAGAATTAAAAGGGTGAGAATACCATGGGTCTTATGAGCCAGGAACCCAGGAAAATCAGTGGCTAGGACTGTCTACTGCTCCAAGCTGATGAACAGAAAGGGACTTGGGGACATGTTTGTCATGTCTGAAGTAGACCCTTAGAGGAAGCCAATACCTACTTGCCGTCGTTGAAACCAGTATTCTTTTACCACACAGATTAAGTCAGGATATTTCAGTAGCTGCTTTGGGGACTGGTCTCTTTTAGACACCAGCTGATCCAAGCATGAGACAGTCCTTAGGATCCTTACTTCCTGTGTTCTCTGGAGAACCAGTGAAACTCCTTCATGGGACCTTGGACACAGAGTAGTTTGTGGAAACGCACAGAGGGGACATTAACTCCTTAATGGTCTGATGTGACCTGGGGAGGCCGTGGGCCTTCCACTTCTGTGTGGGTATTTCTGGCCCTCCTACAGGAGGTGCTCTGCCTCCCTACTGTGGCCCTCATGTCTGCAGCTCCCCTTCTGTCTGCTGAAGGCTTTACATGCTGTAGGTAAAGTTCCCATCCTCTGCTCACAGCCCGGAGCTGTGCCCTGCTTCTCAAGAGTGGGTATTTTCAAGGCCATAAGATCTGTCCATCAAATTGGACTTGGGGCGAGGTTTGTGGAGGTGGTGGGAGTTGGACTTCCTTTTTAACATGCTGCAGTGGCATGGGATGACATGGTTTTCTTTTTCATCTGTCTCAGGGCCCTAGAAAGTGACTTCCTCTGTTCACTACAGAAGGAGCAGCCTCTGGGCGGGTCAACTTTGGGAATCTCATCTTTGACTCACTCCCCACAGCTGGTTCACTTCCCACTGGACATGTACCTCAGCCAGTCCCCAGAGTCCCCATCAGGGTTCACATCCCTCGGGTAGCAAATCCCCTGAGTGGTGATCCCACACTTTACAGCTACCCTTGTCAACCCAGTCCTCTCTCCTGGGCACCTGAGCCCTTAGCGTGTCTCATTATGTCATCTCCCCCACCCTAGTTCTGGCCTTCCTAGCTTGAGAATGCTAGAGTGGTTTGAGGCCAAGGCAAGGAACACATCAGACATTATAGAGCTGGCCCTTCTGTACCTGTCTTTGCTCTCTTGCTGAGTTTGGCTCACAGAAGAAGAACCTGTGGAGGGGTGGCAGTATGTCTTCACTGTCCCATTTTCACTATGGTCAGAGTGACTCCCCTAGCCGAGGACCTGAACCCTGTCTAAATATCAGCCCCTCCACCACTGCTCACCGTCTCTTTAGAGAACACTTCCCAAGCCCCTCCCTGTAGGCCTTTGAGATGGCAAGTCCCCTCATCCTCTTAAGCATGGCCAGTGTGCCAAGTGCATTCTCTGTGATCCCACTCAGATCATGGCCCATGGTTAGGAGGCATGCGTCCATGGTTAGTTGTCCCACAGTGCAGAGGCCTGTCATTGGCTAGGGGTGACTGAGTACTAAGTGTCACAGACTGGTGGGAAATGTTCTGCCGCTAACAGCCCTCTATCTTGCCCCACAGCAAGCTCTCCTGCTGGAGCAACAGAGGATCCACCAGCTAAGGAACTACCAGGCATCAATGGAGGCTGCTGGCATCCCTGTGTCATTCGGCAGCCACAGACCTCTGTCCCGGGCTCAGTCCTCCCCAGCATCTGCCACCTTCCCCATGTCAGTCCAGGAGCCCCCCTCCAAACCAAGGTTCACCACAGGTAACTTGTAGCCTCTTGCTGGCAGGGGGAAGCAAGAGGACAGGGGCAGTCTGGAAGTATGGAGCAAGCCACTGATGAGAGGCTAAGGGAGCAGCCTACAGTTGAATCTGGGAAGAACCCAGGCCACACTGTCCAGAGACAAGCAGCCAGCGCCATGCCAGGCCTGAGAACCCCACTCACTCATGGGAGCACACTACAGTGCTGTGATTCTGGGGCTGGCCACAAGCTCAGAAAACCACCTTCTCTTTTCCTGCAGAAAGCAGTCCCACCTGTGCCAGCGCAGAGCTTCCCACTTCCCATTCTTAGCAGCAGTAGCAGTGTTGGTCTTCTGCAAGTGTCCCCTAAACCAAACCCAGGACGGCAGCATTGCCCCCAGGCTCCAGTGACACCCTGTACAGTGCTTAGAGAAAAGCTCTGCTAGAGCAGAACACAGCAAGATCTGGGACTAACTGGGCCTCTCTCACCTCTGGCATTGCACCTGCCCTGTGGGTTGTCAACAGTGTCTCGGTGGCACCTTAGCAAAAGGTCCAGAGGTCCGGAACAAACTAAGCAGAAGTGTGGACCACAGTTTCATAGAGGCAGGGACAGAAAACTATCCCCACAAGATAGCCACACCACGTCTTCCAGTAGTTTCCTGTAATGACAAGCAGGGAAGCTAGGATGGTTCTTCATAGTGTTTTGATTTAACATTTCTTTCTAATGAAGAAAAATTATGTAAATACAGAATGGCTTCACAGGTCTTACAAAATGTCTTCCTGCAGTACACTGCAACTACAGCCAAGTTCTTTTCTTAGAAGGAAATTTCCTGTTAAGGGAAACATTTCAGTAGTAATACATAGAAATTAAAATTACTTCAAAAAAATTAAAACTGCATTTCATAAAACTCACCAAGTTTTCAGTCCATGAGCTGAAATTAATATGTCCTCAAAGGACTGCAGCTCAGATAAGGGAAACTCTGTCATGAAACCTTGGTGGCAACTTGCATGTAAACAGTGTTTATTGGCTAGTGGCTAGTCAGAAGAGACCTTCCTATCTGTGCCATTCTGTGAAGCCACTCATGACTGACAGACTTCTGTGGTCCGCAGCTTCTGAGCTGTGTTCATATACTTGCTCATTTCAGACAGGCATGTTTATGTATCTCACATATGGAACCCAGCTCCCTTTGTATTCCTATGTCCATCTTGAGTGAACCCATACATGCCACCATTTACCTTGTGTCCAGCTGCTCTGGACGTTATCTGTTGGCAAACCACAAAACTCATGCTGGCCTGGACCATGTGGTAACCTTGGGCAATGTCTACCCAACAGACTTGCTAAATGCAGAGCCTAGTCAATGACCAGGCAGACGGCCTTGAAGGGCCAACACCTGTCATTACTAGAATTCAGCATAGCCCAGGGCTACCAGACCCCGACCCCTTCTCACCTTTTATTCCGTAACTTTGCCCAATCCCAATGATGCAGCCATAGTTTTTCTAAGCTACAGTGTTGAACAATGCTGGGTCTCTCATTCTGCTTGTATCTAGATCCTCTAGTTCCCACTTGAAAAGGGGATAGGGTAAACTTGAACCAAGAACCAATTCTCCTCCTGGGAATTCTTCTGCTGTCCAGGGCCGCCTTCTGGCATTGACTGGCTCAGCCCTGGGCACTGCTCTGACTTCAGCTCTGCTCCACTGCAGGCCTTGTGTATGACACACTGATGTTGAAGCATCAGTGCACCTGTGGGAACACCAACAGCCACCCGGAGCATGCTGGGAGGATTCAGAGCATCTGGTCCCGCCTGCAGGAGACTGGTCTCCGTGGCAAGTGTGAGGTATGGGGGTCTATCTAAGGTGATAGAGGAACACCCATTGCCTTTCTTGCTCCTGGACATGGCTTCCAGCCTGCTCTATTCACAGTGTCTGACTGTTTTCATGTTACAGTGATGGAGAGAATCCAAGAAACATTGCCTATGTTTCCTCGTCCCCATCCATACTGTCTATGGGTTTCTGAGAAGCCCATCTTGGCACCTTTGCTGTTGTTGTGATAGAATACCTGAGGCTTGTGCTTTAATAAAGCAGAGAGGTCTGTTTACCACAGTTCTGGTTGGTTCCAAACCAAGATACCAGCATCTCACGAGAATGCCTTGACTAAACCACAACTTGACAGAGAAGCAGAAAAGAGACTGCTGTGTAGGCCGGCCTTTCTCTGTGACAACTTGTTCATTTGAGAACTAATTTAGTCATAAAGGCCTGAACCTTTATGACTTCTAAGGGTGAAGTCCCTGTTTCCCAGTTACCTCCTATCAGAACCACCTCTTGCTGGACCCACAGTACCAACACTACCAGATTGGGTGTGTAGCTTTTTTTCCATGAACCTTTGGGGCTTCCTATGGCAGAGTCCAAACTGTTTTCCTAAGATTCTGTATCTTCTACAGAAGCTAGCACCATGGGCTGTGCTCCTCAAACCCACAGTGCCAGGCTGCTTCCCCATGGCTGTCTCTGCCTTCTTCCTAGTTACTTTTCAGCATGCTCCTGTGACTGGCCAGTGTGTACATCCATACTTCTGCAGTGAGAGAGGGGTTCAAGACTCGGGGAAAATGAGCCAACTTGTCCCGTTAGTCCTATCAGCTACATCAGAAAGCCTCTCTGAGGACGTGTGGAGGGCTTGGACCTTTTCTTCCTCAAATGTTAGGTTCTGCAAGGCAGTGGCCAGCGTGGAAAGTGCCTTCTCCCCCACACACACACCACCACCCTCCCTCTGTCCCCCAACCCCATTAGCTTTGCCTCTGGTTCCTTTATGCCAGCCCCAGGGATCTGTGTAGGAAGGCTCTAATAGGGTTGTCTCTCTAGGTGTGGTCCTCAATTTTCCTAGCTGCCATGCTTGCTCTCAGAAGGTCTCCCTATCTGCCAGTGGGGTTCAGGTTTACCCCACATTTGGCCACAACAGAGCTGGTCACATACAGTATGGCTCTGGCCAAGATCATGTTGAGCCTCTTCTGGTTCTCCACACATGGCTCAGCAGGATGCAGTCCCAGGTCCTGTGCACTCAGGAGTTCTAAGCTGAGGAAGAAGGATAAACTTGTGTAGGGCATGGCTCTGCTCCTGGGAGCTCATAGGCTCAGATGGGCCTTCCCATCTGTGCAGTAGGACTAGCATCACCCACAGGATTGCCTTCAGTACCTGCCAAGGGAATCTGCTATGACCTCTCTTCAACTTGAAAACCCCTTCCATGTCATTCCCCCAGATTGTCCTACACATCAGCATAGGATAGGGCACAAGGAGGCTCAGAGGCACTAGCAGGAGCCCCGTGGAGCAGCAGTTACTTGTTTCCTCTCTGTGAGCCCGACTGCCCTCCTGTATGCTCTGCAGTATTCATTTACATCATCCCAGGGCTCATGGGTCCCCAGTGTCCCTTACCTCTCAAATTGTACTTCACTTTTGGGGACAAACCAATATCAAGCCCACACCTGCTCCTGATGGCCCTCTGTGTGGGAAATGAACATTGAGGGGTGAGGTGAGGCGCCACAGGTACCTGCTTTGGGAATCTATCCAGAATGCTATGCCACTGGGGGGCAGCATTGACCTGTGTACACAAGCCCTGAGAAAAATCCTCTTTCCTCTCGTGCTCCAGCTGGCCCTTGCATCCTGCCATCCTGCCCATCCAGATGCTGCCCTGAGGCATCCTTCAGTTGACAGCATTCACAGATGTCTTGCCCCCTCCCAGGAAAGTATATTCAGGCACGAGTGTGAGACAGATTCTCAGCTAAGAAAGCAAGTAGAGCTGGGCTGGTTTGAGAGTATAAATATCTGAGAAAGCAGGATAGCCACCCAGCTCACCTTCCGTTGTACTGTCATAGAGATGTGAGAGATATTTGCCATATCAGGGCCACTGGCAGAGGATTTTTAGATGTCAGTCTATGAAGTCAGAGCAGAGTTGGCAGGAGCTTCAGGAGATACCGGTAGGCTAGGACAAGATGGGGCTTAGAACCATTGGCAACAGTAAAAACACTGACCAGCTTCCTAAGTGTAAGTACTGTAATCCCAAGCATGGGAAGCTTACCTTGTCATCTTTTTGTTGTGCAGAGGAGCTATTCCTTAATTCAGCCCAAGAAAGCAAGCTTGCATCCACACCAGCTCTCCATTGTCTGGCTTGTAACCTGAGTCCTAGGCCCTTGTCATTAGAGTTGATATCCAACACAGAAGTCAAGTAGATGATGCTATGATATCCCATAGACTCCCAACCACTGACTCTGAAACTAGAGCTTGGACTGTACCTCACGCTGGAGGGCCTGTGGGTGGTCTCACCCCATGAGTGGTGTGAACTAGAGAGAGGTCTTCTCTGTAGGCCCAGGCCCCTCTGCCAACCTGCAGAATCAGGGCCATACAATATTGGTTTAGGTTCTTTACCATGTAGGTCAGCGCCTGCTGGACCAGACAAATGGTCAGGAAGAGGAGAGCAGATCTGTTGTCAACAGCTTGTTGAGTGATGAGGACTTTCCTTTGCCTGACCTCCAAGGAGCCCTTTCCCTATAAAATATTTGTCTGTTTCATAGCCCCCCGGCCAACTAGATTAAGTGATTAACTCAACTGAAGGGCAGGCACTCATCTGCTGATTTGAAGGTAGCCCAGAGTAGATGTGGTGATATTACAATCTGCAGAGGAGCACAGCACTCCTAAGCACCTTCCAGTGCAAGCACAGATTCCAGTGTGTCAGCCGTGGGCAAGAGCGGGCCACAGAGAGCTGCTGTTGAGGGACACTAGAGCAATGTCTTGAGTCCTTTGAGAATGAGCTCAGGCAGCTTGCCTCACCTCTGACACTTCTTGCTGTGTTAAGCCCAGACCCTGGTTCCAGAAAGCAAAGTAATAATTTGTTGAAAATCATATGTGTGATAGTGAAGGGTAGCATGTTGAAACCTAGAATCATTTTTAAATGTTTTTCAAAGCTATGATTAAAAGGCAAGCCACCTAATATACTTTTAAAGATTGTGTTAGGAACTGTTTTGTTTCTGATTTTCAATAATCTAATAATTATACGCCCATCGTCATAACCGAACTGTATTCCCTCTGGCGCAGTAGCCTTGCTGAAGTAGAAAGTGACCTGACATATTTGTTCTTACCTTATGTCCCTACAGTGCATCCGTGGACGCAAAGCTACATTGGAAGAGCTGCAGACAGTGCACTCGGAGGCCCACACACTCCTTTATGGCACAAACCCTCTCAACAGACAGAAACTGGACAGTAAGAAACTTCTAGGTACTCGAGACCTTCCTTACATCCCTACCAGGCTTGATCTCCTGCAAGTGATGTTTCTACCCTTTGGCCCCTGTAGCTGGGCTACTGTGTGGCTGACCAGGACAGGAAGGCTGGATCTACAGTCCATTCTGGAAGCTGCTCAGGACTGTGTGAGAGCAGGAGTGTACAGTCCTTGTCCTGTTTGCAGTTTTTTTCTTAAATCTCTTAGGGAGAGGCTGAGAGGACATGGAGAGCCCCAGGCTTGGCCATGTTCTGAGTAGCAGAAATCTATTCTACCTCACCACCGGGGTCTTTATCCAATAAAAAGTAGGATTTGACAAGCTGTGCGACCTACATTGCCCATATGGTTTACCCCACAGAACCCAGCAGCTTTGTGGTGACTTTTGCAGTGATCCAAGATGGCAGACAGTAGGGATAGGACAGAGCTAGGGTTAGTGCTTTTTGCCTTGGGACTCTGACTTCAGGTCATGGTTTAACAATGGGGGTTCTTGAGATGCCCAAAGTCCATCTCCCACCTACAGTCCCCAAATGGGCCCCATGTGTGCTCACTTTCACCCTCAGAAAACAGGGGACTCCCCCTGCAGGAGCTTGGCCAGTTCAAAGGACTCTAACACTGAGGGTTCCCAGCAAATAGTATCCTCATGTTTACAGAGCTATTGCCCATCCGAAGCTGCCAGTGTAGGCTCCACATGAGGTCAGGAACAGACAGGACAGTGCTTGCCAGGCAGCTAGAGACTAAGGCTGTACTTAGTGTCCTCGAATTGGGAAGATACTATGAACAAAGGTGAAGGAAGAAGTGTAGGTCACTTGAACACTAGTCCCAAGCTTGTGGCCCGCACTACTCCACTAAAGCCTACTTGTGCATGGATGTCCTTCTTTGTTAGGACATTTTCCCCACACACTATACACATCCCCGTTCCCCAGCAGCCATGCTAGTGACTGACTCTGTTGCTGTACCCTGTGTCTTTGTGGTAGCCATGTGAGGTCCTCACTTGGTGTCCTTTCCCTCCTGGCTAAGCTTTGCCCTTTCACACTGTGGGAGGTACCCAGTCTGTCACTGCCTAACCCCTCAAGACCCCTGTTTAAGCTTCTACAGGGTCCTAACAACAGATCTTCACAAACATCTTTGGCCGAAGTATTTGAGACATAGTAATAGCAGTTACCCCAAGTTCTGTTAAAGTAGCCCTAGTTAGATTTGTAAATACTACTTTGATTTTCTTTCCTTTTTAAATCCAATCCACACATTTCTCTTCCATGTACAAAGACCCTTTGTAGTTCTTCCCTGAAGTGAATTGCCGTTGTGGTGGGCAGTCACCTTCCCTAGAAGCAAGGGGGCACCTAACAGTCATGATGAAGAAAGGCCCGGCTTGGGTCAGCTGTAAAGCTGTCAAGGCAGACCTCTGAAAGACCGGCTGCCACAGAGTGTGCGTTGTCTGTCTTACCCATCCACATGCTGAAACATCAACTAGCACTCTGCTGGGAGCAGACCAGAGGGCCAGACTTCAGGAGTGTTTTTGCAACCTGACTTAGTGGTTATGACCTCAAACTGCCAACAGGTAGAGCTAGGCTGTGGCCTAAGCTGGGGTGAAAGATACTCAGTCTAGAACAGGGGACCCTTGGATACAGCTTATGATGGACATAAAAGCTCTTGTCATGAGCATCATGCCCTGCCTCCTATTCAAGTGTGCTCTCTGTGCTTAATATCTAATAATGTTCCTTTTTCCCTCTTCACTGGCTGGAAATGAGCATGAAAATATTCCAGTGATTGACATCTGGAATGTACATGGCACTGACTCTAGTTTCAAAGGGAAATGCACTTTCATAGCCTTCGCCACCACATAACCAATGTGAATTTACTGAAGAAAGTCTCAGGTTCCTTTCTTGACATTGCACTGCCGTACCTTTGTTAGAATGAGGGGTAATAATGAAAGTGCTGTCTCTCATGCCTGGCTGATTCCAACTTCAGATGCCAGGTGCCCTGTGCAATGGCTTCAGTCTGTGATACAGACCTATAATGGCTGCAGTTGAACAGTACACAGTGAGCAGGTGCAGTGTGGCTTGTAGTCCACATCCCTCCTTCCCAGCCTTTTCCCAAAGGTCCAGACTTTCCCTACCTACCCTATCCCCATTCCCTGAATGGATGTCATCTTTGGAAAGGATAGCTACCATTTAAGACACTGATTTGACATGTTGCTTCTCTGTATAACTCCCCTACATATCTGCCCCTGAAGATTTCACTCTGCTGCAAGAACCTGTGTATGCAAAGTTTAGAGCATTTTTACCTGCTGCCCACCTGTCACTGAAGGAAAGATGTATTTAATCTCCCTGTTCTGCCTCCCTTATTTGTATGTGCAAATAAGGACCAAGCCCTGGACCTATGCTATGAATGCTTAGCTGTTTGAGGCAGAAAGGCAGGGGTGATAAGAAGGTGGCCTCGGTAGGACCCAAGAGTCCTAGCCTTCAAGAAACAGTAGGAAACGGAAACCACAACAGTGCTGTTTCCTCAGCATGAGTTGGGAGGACTGATAGTGGCAAGGAATATGCAGGTATGGCCTTATTCCTGCATTGCCCATAGTGGCCCAGTGCCCCCAAGTAACAGGCCAGGAATGGGCTAATTTACTGAGATCCATACTTGGACCTTCAGCCAGACATGTAGATACATCGAACTTCTCCTAACTCTAAGATCTTCCAGCACTTATGGAAGAGGTTTTGTGCTTTAGCAGGAATACTATCAGGTATACACAAGCTTCCCTGCCCACAGGTTCTCAAGGCAGAGTGATGTCTGGATTGTGCAGGTCTCCTGGGAGGCCCACCCACCCCCTCCTGTGGCTGTCTAACCATGAAAGCCTGCTCCCTCTCAGGCTCTGGCAGAACCACTCTCCTTGTACTTGTTGCCTAGTGGTGGAGCCTTGCAGGGGAGCCAGTGGAACAAGAACCATCTTGCACTCACGGATCCAGTGCTACCCTGATCTGACCCTCATCTTCTCCCCACAGGCTCGCTGACCTCCGTGTTTGTCAGGCTCCCTTGTGGTGGTGTTGGGGTAAGTATTTCTTTAATGTGTAAATAATGTCCTGTTTGTTCTCAGAGCCCCAGTGGTCACAGAAATCATTGCCTTGCTCTCTCGAGTGGGTAATGGCTGCCAGGTGTTTTCCATAAACAGTACTACGGGACAGGCGGGGGCCATGTGGGGCTTCAAAGGAACTGAGAGCTGGGAGCTTTTTTTTTTTTTTTTTTTTACCAAACTCAGGCACCTTTTTGAAGGGAAGGTTGTCTGACAATGCATCTGGAGCCCTGCTAATCCTCAGTTCTTGTGCACCTTATGTGTAGACTGCCTTGGAACATCCTCAATAGCACTGTGCTCGTGTTCACACAGGCCACAGAGGCTTTTTGGGGAAGAGTGGGCTTGTTCTGCACCACTTACTAACTTGTACTCCAGATAGAGTTCTCTGTAACATGTCCATGAATCAGGTGACATTATCTGCTTTGTGGTTGATAGCCATTTCTATAGCCAGGTGAAAAGAGCAACTCGTCACTTGGGAGACAGACTGAGACACACAAGTGGCAAAGAACTGGCCATCAAAGTGTCTACTCCAACTGCACAGACAGCCCTTAGTTTCTGTCGCCACACTGGCCTCAGGAGATAGAGGTTCTGCTGTATTCCTGTCCTCTGGGATGCAAGAATGGGACCAACCCTCCATTCTGATCTTCTGACCCTTCAAATCCCACTGCACCACTGTGTGTTGGGCCAGAGTTGTCCAGGCCAAACCTGTACCATGTTTGATCACAGATCCTGGGGTGAAGCTGAGGTCTGGATTCTGTTATGGAAATGAAACAAAATTGTTTTCTTCCTGAGTCTTTACAGAAATCGCTGCTTTGAAAATTGTCCCGTCAGAAAGAGAATCGATGGCATCTATTCATACCACCACCAAGCCCTCCTGGAGTTACTTTGTTTTGTATTGTAAATAGGCTGCAATCTCTTAATTCGGGGCAAATTTTTGGCCCGACTTGAAAAGATTTGGATTTGCACTGCCCTGCAGCCAGAGAGCCCTTTGCAAGGCAGCATTTATAATTTGCAAATGAAAACTAAATGCAAGCTTAGATCTAGGGGCAAACCTGGGCAGTCTCCTGCACCACTAGCCCCAGATCTGAGGTGCAACAGGCATGCCAGATGCAGACACACTGCACAGATGTAAGTGGAGCCAATGAAATCCAGCCTGGAAAGGGGAGTTGGGATTTTCAGGTCTTTCGCATAGGTTCTGAGGCAGGAAAAAGGCCTACAGGCTCTGGCCTGAGTAGACTAAATTTTCCTTCTAGGGCCAACCCACCGGTGTGTCAGAGCAATGGGAGAACTGTGTAGGGTGTGTAGGATGGGGAGCAGGCACCCAAAGGCAGATCCTCTGTCCCTAGAAGCAGCTTTCCATTGCCATCTCCTTCTTGTAATATTTCTTTCAGAGTTGAAATCCTTCCTTAGCTCTGTTAAGGTTTGAAAATAGTTTCAACCATTTTTTCAAACCAAATAAAAACACTCCTGCATTTGTTCACCTCATTATTGTAAATTCCAAACTAGTAAGGACCTGTGTTCTTGACTTTCCCTGCTCCTGTCCCAGCCCTGCCTAGGACCTACCCTCCCACTTGAGCCTCCTGATTCCCAGGACTCACCCAAATTTGCCACGTGCTCCATTATTGTTATTCAGTTTTCATTTCCCAGGTGCATCTGTGTTTCCATTTCACCTATGTCTATCCTTCCTGTAAAGCGCTTTTCTATAGCTCCCATTCCACATTCGCATCACCACCCTGACTAAACAGGGCTGCCCCTCGGTACCACTTCAAGGGAAGCAGCTGGACAGACACTGGAAGAAAGTAGCAGGGAAGTCTTGTTCAAGTCTTTGCAACCTGGGCTACTGTAGTGGGGATTGTCCGAGGGTTCACCCCTTCCTCTGTGAAGAAGGGGGCTTGGCCAGACTACGACACTTACCTCTAATGTCCAGAAGCGTACAGATAACAGAAAGCCCTGGAAGATCAGGTGAATGACATGCATAGTCCCTTCCCCAAGTCTTAGCCCAGGTCTAAAGCCAGGCTCCCTCCTCACACTTGGGAAGGAAATGATCACTGAGCTCATACATAGCCTTTGACTTGACTTGAACTGCCCAGGACACTGCTGCCCCCTGGACTGATGAACTGTCTCCTGCACTGTCACCTTTGATATTATAATGAGCTGATAATGATTTGATTCTCCAGCCAAAGCTGGTCTTCGTAGGACCACAGGCCACTGTCTCAACTTTGAATAGTGATGCCTCCCAGAAGGTCATCCTTTGGCATTTGGGAGCTCTTTAAAGAACATAGCCAGGACTAAGTACCCCTGTCAGTGAAGTCTAAACCCATACAAAGGAGTTTGAGGTTGTCTGTCTCTGAGAGTGAAGCTTGTGGAAAAGCTGAAAAGGGTTGCTCCTCCCACTGGTGATCAGTGTCTGTCAGTTAAAATGGCGTGGAAGGCCCAGGTGGAGATGTAGAGAGGTGCTTGTGGGTCTGGATTCCCAGCTCTTTGAGTGCTCAGAGGTGCTGTATGTGAGCATCTGGTAAACCTCAGATTTAAGAAGTTAAACAGCTTTAACTTCTTAGCCAAGCAACACTCACCCTACTCCCCCAGGCTATAACTCCCTGGCAAGACCTAAATCTCAGTGTATCTGGTCCAGGCCCCATGTATCCTCACAGGGCACACATACATTGACAGTTGTTCTGTGCCCTGACATTGCAGCCCTTTAATCCCTGCCTAGACTCCGCTTTGGGCTTTCCTGTAGACCTAGTAGTAGGAGTTCTTGTCTTGTTCCCCACTAGCCAAACCTTAAAAATACATCCTCCTGGGCCTGCAAGATGGCTCTGCAGGTAAGGATTCTTGCTGCCAAGCCTGACAACCAAGCTTAATCCCTGAGATTTATGTAGTGAAAGGAGGGAACTGACTCCTTTAAGTTGTCCTCTGACCTCCACAAGAATTTACTTTCATGTGTTCATACCATGTACACACACATATTCCAATGTAAGCTTTAAAAAACTGTAATGCCGTCTCCTTTGCCCAGGCCAGTAGAGAACTGGCTGGCCTGCTGCTGTTTGAAGTGGAAACTAACAAGCCACCTTCCGGCCACCCAGGACAGACCTGGTGGTTCTTTGTTATGCCTCATGCCCTAGTCCCATTTAATTACTCTCAGCCCATAGTAAGAGCGCGCAGTTAAAGTTAACACAAAGTAGAGCACTGATTGTAGTTTCTCTCCCATTTCATTTTCTGCTCGTTAACACAACTCTTAGCTCCAGTTCCAATTTAAAAAGTAGCCTAGGATCCTCACTGTCAGCTTCAGGTCTGTTGGAACAGGTGAAAGGAGAAGGATATCCCAGAGGGGATGGAACATGGTATTTCTGGTCACTTGATTCTTATTCCTGTGTTTAATGTTTTAGCACATTTCAAAGATATGTGCTAAAACCTGATATGGGTTGCTGTGTCTGCCCTGGCCAGTCTATAACACAGGGGCACAGCCTTAGGGGATCCAGGCTGCACAACCCTGTGTGATGGCAGTGACAGTGACCTAGGATTTGGCTCACCAAGGAGTGTTGTTTTCACAGGTGGATAGCGACACCATATGGAATGAGGTACACTCGTCGGGGGCAGCCCGCCTGGCTGTGGGCTGCGTGGTGGAGCTGGTCTTCAAGGTGGCCACGGGAGAGCTAAAGGTCAGTCAGCACAATAGATCTAGCTGGGCGACACAAGGAGGGTCAGCCCAATGTCCTTTTTCTGCCGGCGAGGGCCTGGAAAGGATTGGTGCAAGGTGGCTCCTGTCCGGGATAATGTAGACGCTCCATGCTGATGAAAATAAATAGTTCACATTCTGAGGTGGATCTGTGCAGCCCTTTACCCCTTCCCAGTTGCTCAGGAGCCCAGAAAGCTTTTGTTCATGTAGCTCCCTCTTTAGTATCAACTAATTGAGATTTAAAAAATGAGACATTTTCAGAGTATTGATTGTAAAATAACATCTGGCATAGTGCATGGCATCTAGATTCACATCTGTCTTACAACAGTGTGAAACTGGTGGAGAGACACTGACCTGTGTAAGCAAGGGTTGAAAAGGGAGTGTCTTGTGGTCCTCATGAAAACTAGAGACTAGCTAACTTCTCTGACCTGTGCCAGTGTTGGCACATGGCAAATCTTGAAGGCAGTGCAGCGTGGACCCTGCAGCCACCTGTTTGTTGTGTAGTTGTCTCACCCCCAGGATGTTTACTGAACCAGACAGCGGTTGGAAAGTTAAGGTCCTAGATCTCAGCATCCCTAACCCTAACAGAAATCATGCTTTGTTTTGTTTTTAAGATTTATATACTTTATTATATGTGCAGTGTTATGCCTGCACGTATGCCTGCACACCATAAGAGGGTACCAGATTTTATTATAGATGGTTGCTGAAAATTGAATGCAGGACCTCTGGAAGAACAGCCAGTGCTCTTAACCTCTGAACTGTCTCTCTAGCCCCTGTTTTGTTTTTTTAAACTCTTACTGCTACCTACCACTCATCTCATAAGAAATGCCATCCCGTCCAAAGTCCCTGTGCATAGGTACAGGCACGTGTGAAGTCCAAATCCCAACACTGGCACCTCCTGTCTGTCTTGTTCCCAGAAGTGAAAAGCATTATCCTTCTTGAGAAGTGTCTTAGATCTCAAGCAGTAAGGCCCATAATTTTGCTCATCTTTACAAGGAAAAAAGTATATCTCTAAGAAAAGAGGATCTGACTCAGCTCACAGTGAACAGTGTGCAGAGAGGCTTCCTGTAGCTAGCCAACACATGGCCCCATTCCGTACCATCACACTGTCTTCTCTACTCAGGATGGTATGCTAAAAGATGTGGGCCTGAAGATGGAAGGTGTCCACTTTGTGGAAACTTACCATGAGGATGCTCATGGGGAAACGTACCCTTGGGAATTCATTTGTGCTCATTGTCAGGGCTGTTGTATCTTCATTCCATGCTTGCCTGCTGCTCAGCACCATACATACTGTTGTCTGCTCAGTATAAGAGGCAGGTGGAATCAGAGGCTTGTTAGACTCCTGAAGCCAGTACCCGGAACTCAGCACAGAGTGCAGGCACAAGAATGAGAACAAAGTTTGCAGTACTGAGTGTCAGAGGGTGGCATCTGTCTTGGGTCTTTCCCTCTCAGCCTTACCACTGCCCTGTCTTGTCAACCCAGTCCCCTTGGCTGACCTTTGTGTGTTCAGCCCAACACTTCCTGGGGCTGGAGAGAGTCAGACTTGGTTGAGTGTTTTTACAGCAGCAGCCCCAGTGGTGTGCCAGGGGTTCTGTAGAGTATGAGTGATGGGGTGTAGGCTGTGCAGCCGTGCCATCCAGTGCCAGCTCTGTCGTGATTATTCTTAAAGATGGGAGTAGAGTTGGGTGCTGTGTATGTGACAGAGGTGAGCCCAAGACCTGCTTGAGGCATAGCATGGACACAGCAGTAGTCTATATGAGCACTTTGTTTTATTAGGGGATGATGGGAAAACAAGTTCTTCTTTAGCCAAGCTAGGCTCTGGCTCACAGTGTAGGTGAGACTGGCCTCAAGCTCCTGATCTTCCTTCTGGAGTCTAGCATGCCCAGCTTTCTTTTATCTGTATCCATGTTTGCCACAAGGCTGCTGGTGAGCAACAGGCAACAAGACTGTCTGGGATCCTAGGCCACACCCCCGCCAGTGGCTGCAACCCCGACTGTTGGCACTTAGAAACAGAGCCAGTGGGCCTACTGTCTGTCCTCAGGTCAGGCTTTCTGTACAGACTCCTTAACAAAGGAGCCAACTAACCCCATTTCCCATCCATGTCGTGGGACCAGTGATAATGGAAACCGCATCATCCTGTGGAGTCTGAATCTGATGTTTGTGCTGACTTTGGGGTATGAAATGCCTTTCCTCACTGTTTCCCACTGTCTGCTATCATTGCAGAATGGCTTTGCTGTGGTTCGCCCCCCAGGACACCATGCTGAGGAGAGCACACCCATGTAAGTGGACACAGGAGGCTGATAAAAATCATGGGTGGCAGGGCTGGGTGAGCATCTGAGGACCCAGGGAGGAGCTGAGTGGCCTTGTGCACATCACCCAGGCTGTGCTACTTTGTCTTCCTTGCCCACAGCTGAGGTAGACCTGTGATTTGAGAGTCGTGCAGTTGGATGAGGAATATAGACACAAAGACTTCCCTGTTGAGTTTAAGAAAGATGGTTCAAGTGGTTGAAATTATGACATCAGGGAAGCTGTGCCAGAGATGTGTGTGATGATGCGCTAGGTCCTTAGCCCACGGGAATAGTACCATTCACATTTATGATGGGTTTTACCACCCTTTTTAACCTAAGCATGATAATTCCTCATAGCCTTGCAGAGGTTGACCCAATTAAATAATCTCAAATAGTTATCTCCAAATGATTCCATATCCTGTCAAGTTGACAACTATTATTAACCTTTAACAGTGTCTGTGTGTGTCTTCAGTATGTGTTTGCATGTGTGTATCTGATATCTGTAGATGTATGTATTTGTGTCTGTATATTTGTGGTGTGTGCATGTGTGTTTGTATGTATGTTATATGTGTCTTGTAGTGTATACACTTACGTGTGCCTGTGTGCATATCTGGGGTGTAGGGAGATTGTCTATAGTGGGAAGATGTCTTCTATAGTGTGTGTGCTCATACTTCAGTATGTATTTCTGAGTGTGGTATATGTGTCTGGCAGGTGGGTCTTATGTGACACATGTGCTTATGTACCTGTGGATCTGTAGTATATGTACTTGGCTTGTGTGTCTATGTCTGTTGGTTAATCGCCAGCACCAGTTAAAGGTCCCAGTTAGGAACCAAATGGCCTTCGCCTGGACCCTCCAGAATATCATAGACTGTTGATATTCTACTATGAGTTGTATAAAAACAGTAACTAGACATCATCTTTGCAGGGGGTTCTGCTATTTTAACTCTGTGGCAATTGCAGCCAAACTTCTCCAGCAGAGGCTGAATGTGAGCAAGATCCTCATTGTGGACTGGGTGAGTGACTTCCTGCCCAGGCAGGCCTGGAAAGAGCATGCACGCCCACCTGTTTCCCCAGTGAACACCCTGACTGAGCATGGGCCTTCACCTCTACTGACACTTGGAATCAGGGAACAAACTGAACTTTCTGAACACGGTCCCAGAAATCAGCGAAGTAAAGCCTGAACCCATTAGAAGGTGGATTTAGGACTGAGACCAGCCGATCCTGCCAGTCATTAGCCTAACCTGCCAGGATAGTACACACGTTTGAGGGAGGCCACCATCGCTGGTCTTCGGTATGACCTCTCAGGAGACTGGAGCTTTGAAGGTCATGTTTAAGCCTGACTCTGTGCTCTGACCTGGGGACATGAACCTGGCTGCCCACCTTATGCTAGCTGAGACTCACTTCACACAAGTGACTGTGCCTCCATCTTCCCAAACAAGCACGGCTTCTTATAATCCGACTGTCTGGAATGGCTGCTGCTTCTCTGAAAGCTAAGCCAAATGTCAGAAGTAGCCAGATGTCGGGATATGCATGTCAGCACCCCTTCTTAGTCAAGTGCCTGGGTGTCATGAGCTCCGAGCAGCAGGTGAAGAGGCAGTCTGGGCTTCTACCAGGTCTATGATCATCACTGTGGTCGTGGCTGTGGGGAGCGGTCCCCAGGACAAGCATGCTGGATGACCCTGTACTGCATTCTGCATCATATGTGAAAAGCTGTACGAAGCCAGTGGATCTAAGACACATGCACAAAGAAACACTTTGATTCTGTGTCTCTTAACATACTTTAAGCCCACATCAGGTGGGGTTCTCATTTGGATTTCATGCCCTTCCAGTTTCAGAAAGAAACATTAAACTGCATGATGGTGACACATTGACACTACTATGACTTACTGTACACAGTGTTATCCATGGTTGCTCCTCTCAGCGGGGACCTGGTGAGATAGAAGGGGCACTTGTCTTCTCGAGTAGTTGAACATCCACATCCTACACTGAGCACAGATGACCCTGTAGAGAAAGCTTTTCACACACACAGCCATGCAGTGCAGAGCCACCCAGCCTGCCCATCCTGGGAACCAATTCTCATGGCCCACAACAGTGGCCACAGGCCTGGCAGAAATCAAAGCTGCCTCTTTTTCTTGCTTTCTGGTTCTCAGTTACACAGGTATCATGTCTTAAGAAAACAGCTGCTCACTTCCAGATGGGGGCCTGGGTACCCGTCTGTCACCTAAGTTCTTCTTCCATATGCCCTATGCGATGAGAAATACCTCACATGTGCCTGAACGTAGCCAACCCATAATCGGTAATTATCCTGATGGAAGTCGGAAATGGCTCACTGTAAATGCGGCAGGCACATAAGATGAATCAGATGGCTTGGTTTGAAATCCCAGCCTCAACTCAGCTGGAAGCTAGCCCCATTCTCTTCTCTGAAGTCAGGAATGTGCTCTGGTGCGCGTTACAGAGACCCTGCCAACTCAGACTCTAAACTTCAGCGTCTCTTGATGCAGCTGACACCCCTTAGCACCTTACTATAAGACGCAAACCAGGCTTAAGATTCTAAGGTGTTCACCAAGTAGGAACTGTTACCCCAAGGCTATACTTGAGGCCTGGTCCTCCCTAAGTCAGTTCTCTTGGTCTCTCAGGATGTACACCATGGGAATGGGACTCAGCAGGCCTTCTACAATGACCCCAATGTTCTCTACATGTCCCTGCACCGCTATGACGATGGGAACTTCTTCCCGGGAAGTGGAGCACCAGATGAGGTATGTAGAGTGTGTGAAATTTTGGGGGCATCTGGGGGGACATGCCAGCTTAGAGCCAGGTGCTACAGCTATCTGGAGAGCAGGGCAGATGCAGGCCACCCCAGACTGCCATTCTAGAAAATTCTACCCTAGATTATGCTGGGCCTGCCTTGGACCAGAATTTTTTCAATGTTCAGTGAGAATCTATACATCATTTCTGGTTCCGTTCAGGGCAAGGAAACATAAGGAGTTGTTATATTGCTCCTCCAGGACACCGGCTTCTCTGTACCTTGTGATGCCTTTTCCAACCGCTGTCTTTAGTGGGCATGCTTAGGCAGCACACTCATGCCCCTTGTTCATCTGGCATTTGGTACTACCTGGTAGTCCCAGGAACATAGAGCCTACCTTCCGAAGACAGTCCCAAAGTATAGAGCCTCTTCTGTGCACACATGATGCACAGGTCCTCAGAAGTGTCTCTCAGTGGTTCCTCCTAGTTTAGGGTCTGTGAGCAGCTGCAGCCCTGTAAAGTCTGCTCCACTGATCTTAGTGCCTGGTACTGGAGTGGCCAGCTTCACTGGTGAGCACACGCACACAGGACTCATGAATATTCCTATGGGCCTGTCATCCCAACACACCCTAATTCAAGTGTCAGTTGTCTCGGGTGATCTTTTCAGAGTGCCATTGACAACAGTTTCTCTCCTTGTGGCCACAGGTGGGCACAGGGCCAGGCGTGGGTTTCAATGTCAACATGGCTTTCACGGGAGGCCTCGAACCCCCCATGGGAGATGCAGAGTACCTGGCAGCCTTCAGGTGAGTACCATCTGTTCAGTCACAGAGACTGGCCCTTCTGAGTCCAGGGGCAGCCAAGCAGACTGGGGACTCCGGGGTTGATCTTTGAACTGTCTCACTTCTGTTACCAGCTCCCTTCTCATGTGAGCCTGTTTGGGTCCCAGTGATAAGATGAGGAGACAGTAGGGGGTGGAGTAAGACTTCTGCTATGCTGGAAACCTTCAATCAGTGGAAACTGAAAGTATAAATTTCAGATCTCATTTCCTGCTCACTCTTCCACAAAGCCTTTGTGAAGGTATAACAAGTGGAAATGAATAAAGGAGAAATAGGATCCCCTTTATTTGTATGAGTATCAGGGAAGAGTCATCTTATTATATCACATCTTTTGTGCTGCTGTGGCCCCTTAGATTGGCTGCAATGTGGTTGCTTTTTAAAAAAGCATTGACTTTCGTTGTCCTGATGTATTTACATCAGGCCAGACTGAAGCCATTCATACAGCCAGTAGTGGATGGCTTGGCCTGTCACTTTCTTCTTGTTACACCATGGTGACTTTCCCTAGCTGCTGTGCAATGAGGAGGCACCACTCAAGTCAACCACAGCCCAGGATGGTTCCAGGGCCTGGATGGGCCCGAGGGGCCTTCAGTCTCATAAAATACTTTATTTATTTTTACTTATTAATTTGTATTGTGGGTGAAAACATCATCAGACCTCCAGGTGTCTTCTCTGCCTTGACCACTGTACATATGAAGCACATGTGTATAATCATGTGCCTTATGTGCATGTAGACATGCTTACTGCAGACATGTGTACATGTGTCTGTATGTTCCTGAGGGGCACTATCTATATGACTGTGTGTGTGTGTGTTTGTGTTGTTGTTGTTGTTGTTGTTGTTGTTATGTGCATATATGCCTGTAAGGCATAGATCTCTGGAAGTATAAGCACATATGTATGCAAGTGTGTATGTCGCTAGTTGGTGAGCTGTATCTGTAAAATGTATGTGGACTTGCCTATGCTCTGTAGCTGTGGTACCAAAAACTCAGAATACTTCTCAGTATCTGCCTGCTCATTTTGAAACAGGTTCCCAGTCCCATTTCCTATTGGAGAGGTGGTTAGGGTCCAGTATGGTAAAGGCCTGACCCAGTGGGTGTGAGTCAACCAGACTAGAAGTGACAAATCTCAGTTGGTGAAGTTACAAAGGTCTGCTGTTCAGCTGTTGGCCAGTAGCAGGCAAGGATCACTCAGGCCTTAGAAGCTTTGTGCTGACTGCCACCTGCCATTTACCTCTAATCCCTTTGTTTCTGGTGTCTCTGCACGCCACTGATCTGTGCCCGCCTCACTTACAGACTTCCTCCAAACACTAGGAAGTCTGTGAAAGCTAAACCTGAGAACCAGGGTGTGTCATGCCCTCTGCACAGCACTGGAAACATAGCCTATCCATAGTGTGAGAAGAAACCACTACCCAGTTAGTGACCTTTGTTTCTGAGTGGATGCCGTTTACTGGTCAGGGCCTATGAAGGCTTCATGGTGGCTCTGGTACAGAGAGAAGATGGTATTTGCTTGATGACAGTAACAGATACCCTCCACTCACATCAGTCCTTGCAGCCGGTGACTGGGCCGGCCCTCGTCCCCCAGGCCTTGCTCTCTGCCTTCTGAACTGTGCTCACTGGAGGCATTTCTTGAGTATGCCTGCAGTTCTGTGATCCAGGGGCCAAGTCTGACCCCTGCTGTCCCTGCCCAGGTATCTGCAGTGTCTGACCTGCCTGTCCAGCCTTTGAGGTGAACCTTCCTTCCTTAGTCACCCTGACATCTGTCCTAACGGTTGGCAAAGTATATGGATGATAATCCCTTTTTGATGGCGCCTTCTAAAGCTTCAATTGCTTTGAAAAGGGAAATTGATTCAGGTTGCTTTTTTTTATTTTAATGTAAAGTAGTACTTTGAAGTTCACAATTTATGGTTCCCTGGGCATCAGGTGGGGAAAGAAGGGTCAGAGGCTCCTTCCCCCTTTTTTCTTCAGTCTACTCCTTTGGGGCCCCATGGGTTAAGGCATGCCTCAAAGACAGCACCTTGTTCTTCAGAGCCCTCTACTGCCAGGTCACATTTTCAAGGGATCAAGCATCAGATGAAGAAAAGATAAGAAAATTGCCCCTAATGAGATCCAGAAGTGACCGGCACTTTCTCCTCAGGCCCAGACACTTGTAGGAGAAAAGAACTATAATTCAAACCAGGCCTCAAGCCAGACACAGCTTTGAAGTTGGCGGAGCTCAGGCAGAGCACTATGGGCTGGGAAGCAGAGAGTGAGTGATACACTGTCCTTAGCATCCTGGACCTGTCCTCAGTACCTGGCCTCTGCAGTGGAACAGTCATGTGTGGCACAGGAAGCTTAGCAAAGATGGTGCTGATGTTCTGGTGGCATCTTAATTTCTCACTGGCCTCAAACTACAAAGCCTATTGCCTATCTGTGGACCTTGAACCCTCATTCTGTTGTACAACCTGCTGTTGTTGCTGCTTTTTCTAAACAACTGAGTGGTGTGGTAAGACACTCGTGGTCCCTGTGAGTACACTCTGATATCTGCCATAGTTATCACTCTGCCTTCTGAATGGCTTAATGTCTGAGAGACAAGGACTTGCTGTGAATATATTTGGTTAAACTATCAGCTACCTTTTTGAAAGGTAGTTGCAGTTCATGATGACACCCCACTGCTTCCTTAGATAGAATTTTAGCAGAGTCAATGGTGGTGGTCTTAGAAATCAAGAAACAGAAACATAAAGCTCAGCATTGAAAGTCTAGTGAGCCAGCAGCCTCTCTTGCCTGCTTGGCCCCCAGACAGGAACCAGGGATAAAGCTCGAAGCTCTGTGATGCAGTGATTGATGGCTCCCAACCATCAGGGCCCTCAGATGCCCCCAGAGGTGAGGCCCAAGCCAAGCCTTGTGGGGGAAAGGGTATCCCCAAGGAAATTGCCTGTACGCCTCAGTCCGGGGCAGGAGGACTGTTGAGGGTTTGTGCCTGGTGAATAATAAGTGATATGTCTTCTGCTGCGGCCTGGGAAAAGACCTGGTCCCAGGATGAAGTGGGCAGGATGTTTGAATCAACCATTCCAACAAAATGTAAAGAGGCCTGAAAGGCAGGACTACCTTGTTAAACAGTGACAAACCATGGCATTGGGGAGTGGGGGGGGGGGGGACTAGGGGGAATATGAATGTGGGCAATGTGACCTCCAGCATTTGCTTGTAGGGGTTGAACATCACCAGGCCAGAGATTCAGAAGAGCGAGTTTGGGTATGTAGCAGAGAATGCTCTGACTGGGAACATTGTGAAAAAAATGTCTGAGTTGGCATTTAGTAATCCAGGAAGACATGTTTGGTGCATTAGGAGAGAATGCAAAGTGAGGACCCTACTCCGGTTCCTAAGAAACTCAGGAATCGGGGAGAAACTCAGACCACCCAGTTGAGGCCAGAAGAGCCTCCCATCAGCCCAAGTGCTTACAGTCTGGGTTTTTAATTCCTGCTGTAGGTAAGTGGGAGGAGGTGATGGAGGGGCCTGTGGAGGAAAAGGCAAGCTCTTGAATTAGAGGTTGTCGGTGTGGGGAATTGGGGATAGGAGTGCCAGGGTGAGCAAAAGAAGATGAGGGTGAAAGCAGAGTGTCGAGGTGGACCTTGGTAGCTTTGCTGTGTAACATTGAGCCCTGGATGAAGGGACACAGAGCTTAGTGCCCCCATCACCCCCTTCTCCCCGGCTGTGGCAGCCACCAGCTGGACTGAGTTAGAGAAATAGGTTCACTGACTCTCCAGATGGAGCTGGGAACCCCTGCTCTCATGTGGGAACCTAGCTCTTGAGGCACTGACTGCAGTTAGTGTGCATTTCAGAGATGCCCCCTGTGTGCATTCTGCCCTCTCATGAGACATGGGATGTATGGCTATGGGCTCTACATTAGGAGCTGGCCTTTCCGTGTGGCTGACAATGAACAGTTTCTCTGTGAGATGCAGTGTGAGCCTACATCCCTGTCTGGTGCACCAGCCCTACTTTTTACCAAGCAAGCCACAGTGCAGACAGAAGTAGGCATGTGTCCTCTGGACCATGTGTGTAAATGAGAGCCCACATACCACGGGCTGTGGGGTGGTTGATTTGAAAGCAGGACAACACTGGTAATGAAGGATGCTTAAGCTATAGAAGAGACACTCACCACACTACATACATAGGACCACTCGCCTAGGCACTTCTGAGGACCTGGAGGGGTCTTCATTCCCTCCCTGCACCAAGGATGAGCTATAATCACATTTCCACCCTTCTCAGAGAGCTGTTCATTTTTACTTCCTCCAGGAAGATAGTAAAATGATCTGTTATATTGGGAAGCTTCATCTCCCTGCCCCTAATCTCTCACTCACAGACACAAATATACACAAAAACACAAAAGAATCTTCTATTTCAGGAACTAAGTCGATGATTTAAAATTTATTTTGGGAGATAAAATGTAAGCTCAGTCTCCCATTTAACTTTGAACGCCAGTTAAATAAGGACATTCTTTAAAGTTCTTTCCTGCAAGGTGGTGGGTAGAAGGCACATCCACTGTACAGCAGGGCATATCCAACTAAAAAAGCCGTGTCCCAACAAGGAGCAAAGACACCCTTGGTATCACACATGACTGCTGGGGACACCCTCTAACACACACCCCTCACATTCAGGGTTGTCACCAGTTACCCTAGCTTCAGCACATTTCATAGTGAGCCTAGGACAAAGACTGCGTCTGCTGGTACCCGCTGCCGCTGTGTACATGGGACCACTTTGACTCCAGCGTGGAGAATGGCTTAGGTTTCGTTCTGGACCATAACACACAGCAAGTGTAAGCATCAGTACTTGTGGTGTGAGCTCCATTTAATAATGATTTTAGCAGAACTTTTTGGGGGGCAGGTTTTGGGTATTAAATAGCTCAGTTATACTTCAAAACCCACCATATGCCCTTGTTGCAGTGCTTAGCAAGTGCCACACTTGGCACAAACAACTATGGTTTTACTTGAAAAAAAAATGACTTGGCTTTAAAATCCCTATCAAAACCATGATGGGTTCTATTATTCTGTTGAAAACAACGGTTTTGTGACAATGTTTTCATTGATATGGTCTCCTTAGTGTGATGTGGACACCCACTGCTATTCTAGCCATCTTGTCAGTTCAGTGTCCCACACTCCCAGAGAAGAGAGCCCTGCAGAGCGCTCCTGGGGAGACAGGTTCACTCCATGCAATGATGCCAGTGACACAGAAGCCAGAGGCCCCAATGGTGTTCTCTACCCTGTGACTGACTAGATCACAGATTCCTTGCTCCTGACCACTGTGGCAGGTTTCTAGACAAATGCCAGTGTGTTCACTGGGTAGATGCTCAGCTTAAATGCTTTGTACCAATGAAATGATAGTCTGGTATTGCCTGTGTTGCGGCGGGTCACCATGACAGCTGTGTATTCTGAGGCTGAGGTGCTGCTCTGAAGAGCAGGATATAAGCCATGCAAATGATTCCAGAGCAGATATTCACAGCCATGGCTCCTGTGTGGAATCCACCAGTGTTTGCATCTTTCTTCATTGTCCGTGGCTGCTGCTTTTACATCACAGGCATCTGTATTGCCCAAGACCATGTGGCCCCAAGACTAAAAGGCCTCTTGCCCAGACTTTGGGATAAAGTGTGCTGGCCTTCATCTGTGGCTACCTGAATGTGTCCTGCACTGTACCAGTGGTACACAGAGCCCCAAGGTACAGGGTAGCCTTGGAAAGTCCCTTCATCCTGAGACAAACAATTCCAGGAGACTCTAGACTGTGTATACCCTCCAGAACAGCAGAAGGCCAACCCCTTCACAACTGCCCAACTTTGGTTCGAATACATGTCTGAGCTTCGGTTACCTGAGGTTGAACTTGGTATATTTTTAATAAACCTCTCCATACTGATCAGAACTAAGCCAACTGAAGTAGCACATAAGGCCATACCACTCTACCTTTCTCTGTCTGAGCTTTCCCTGGGAGTTCTGATGTAGATAGCATGTGTCCTGCCACCCTGAAGTAGAGGAATTGGCAGCCAGAGTTCCACCTAGAATCATTCCTGAGTCTGTCCCATTAAATTCTGAATATCTTTAAATTCAGAGTTGATACTTCTGCTGATTTTAATAGGGAATTTTACTAAATAGGAGAGGTTAGAGGAGAAAATGGAGTTGTTGGTCTTCCATATGCCATGCCCTTCGCTGACCTAGTGATGCCTTCTCCTATCCTTTGCAGAACGGTGGTCATGCCAATTGCAAATGAGTTTGCCCCCGATGTGGTACTGGTTTCATCAGGCTTCGATGCTGTGGAAGGCCACCCCACACCTCTTGGAGGGTACAATCTCTCTGCCAAATGTAAGTCACTAGTGTTTACCTTCCCTACTTGCATGTCTGCTCATCCCACAACTGGTTTGTTGTAGTAGGAGCTGTGGGCTGCTTCCTGCCTCCCTGGCTCCCGGCCGCCTGGCTAGTTCAGTCGGTAGAGCATGAGACTCTTAATCTCAGGGTCGTGGGTTCGAGGCCCACGTTGGGTGCCACTCTGTAGTGGTGTGGAGCGTAGAAGGAGGAGCAGCGGGCTGCTTCCCGCCACCCGGCTAGCTTTACCCCGGAAATAAGTACACGGAAACTGTATTCTTTTAAACATTGCCTGGCCCATTATCTATAGCCTCTTATTGGCTAATTCTCACATCTTGCTTTAACCCATATTTAGTAATCTGTGTAGCACCACGAAGTGGCTTACCAGGAATGATCTTAATCTGCGTCTGTCTCAGGTGGGAGAATCATGGCGACTGTCTCACTTACCGTCTTCCCAGCATTCTGTTCTGTCTATTCCGCCTACCTAATTTTCTGTCCTATCGGGGCTAAGGCAGTTTCTTTATTTACCAATGAAAGTAACACATAGACCCTCCTCCATCAGTTTGTGTTCTGTGTAAAGCAGTAGGAGGCACATAACCTTCATTTCTTACTCAGAATGAAACTATGCTAGCAGCCATCAGCAGGCCCTGGGCAGCAGGAGACTGAGAGTTGAAAGCCATAGACTCTACCCTGGGGATAGAAACTCAACAGGGCCTGCACTAGGTTCTGTCAACTGGACTATGGACACTAGACCAACATGCAGTCCTTTTCCAAGTATGAGAAGGCGAGGTCACAGTTATGCCTAGCCAACATGTGCCTGGGTGCTGAGTTTTGTTCTCTGCTAGAGGAGCAGGCCCTCTAATCTTTGAATAGGCTGTGGAGCTGGAGGAGGAACCAATCAGGACTTATATTATATAGTGGAAGAGGAACCAATCAGGACTTATATAGTGGCTGCATTTCTCCATGGATGAACTTGCTGGCACTGTATGTGACCTCTGCATCTGCTCTGCTGCAGCACATGGCAAAGATATGAGAGGCCTCTGGGCTGTAACACCTTGGGTCACAGTGGCCTGACAGTTTCTCATACAACTATGGTGCCCAGAGGCAACAAAAGCCTGGGTTCCTAAAGCCTGACCCTAGTACCTTACTCTGTCAGGACCTGGATCTGCTCTCTCCTCCCTGCCCATCAGCACATCTAATCAAGGAGGATAGCCTCTCTCTCTTACCTTCACCAGGGAGGGTATGCACTCAGCAAGGGAGTAATGAGCTATGAAGTGGCCTTTGGGAGTCAGTGCTCTATTTATTACAGGGCATCTTCGAGCCCACTGAACCTACTGTGGGGTCCAGACAGGGAACTAAAAGCACCCACCATACTTCATAGTCTCTGTTACCACATTCTGAGCTGCTTTTATATCCAGCCCCAAAGCCAGCATCAGTGTTTCTGTCAGACACACCTGGGTTCGCCATTAGTTTCTGCCCACTAGCATTTCATAGCTAGCAGAAGGTGCAGCCTTGTATGGACCTGAATCGGTCTGGTGAGGGGCTGGTCAAGGTCACTGTCTTACTAGGGCTTTCCCATGCCTAGCCAACATCAGCCTGCCTGACTGTGTGTAGTATCCCCATGCCAACCAAGTGACATATCAGGTGGGGACTGTGAACAGAGAGAAGACTCTGTGACCTTAGATGGAAGCAGATACACAGATAATGGATGTGCGAAAGTCCTGTCACCACACACAGCATTGATACGGGCATGCTTTTGTCTACGTGTGTATGTTTGTACAGAGCACATCAGATGCCCAAGAAGACAGGTTAGTATACAGCCTTTGAATAGGGATGGCTGCATTATAAAAATACAGCAATGAAACCAAAAGTCACACTCAATTGGGTGAAGATGAAATCCTCAGTTACTCGAGATGACATCTCAGCCTCTGGTATTTTTAGGTGGTACTGTGTGGAGTTTCTGAAGTGCTCTGCTCCCATATACCCCGCTTCCTTTGCAGGTTTTGGGTACTTGACGAAGCAGCTGATGGGCTTAGCTGGTGGTCGGATTGTGCTGGCTCTTGAGGGAGGCCATGACCTGACAGCCATCTGTGATGCTTCTGAAGCGTGTGTTTCTGCTCTTCTGGGAAATGAGGTATGTAGTCATCTACAGAATATGCCACACCACAGGCAAAAGCCTGCCGCTAGGAGCTCAGGTGGTGGAGGGCATTGGTCTCTGACTTGGGTGAACAGTTCACCTGGCTTGGGCTGCAGCTGTTCCCACCCATGTAGTAGGGCTAGTATGACTTTCGCTAAGAGATGAGCAGAAGGGACACAGAACTGGCCTAATATCTCAGAAGTGCTTGGTGCAGCTGGTTCTTCCATCCTGTGTCAGTCATGGAGTGTGATGGCCATGCTTCATCTTAACTCTTCCGGGCTCCCGTATGGACAAAGTTTCTCTGGGCAACTTGTCCATGGGCTTGGGTGGTGTCTTAGTTAGGATTTTTAGTGCTACAACAAAACACATCGAAGAACAAGTTGGGGAGAAAAGGGTTTATTTGGCTTATACTTCCAGATCATATTCCATCATTAGAGGAAGTCAGGACAGGAAATCAAGCAGGGATGGAACCTAGAGGCAGGAGTTGATGCAAAGGCCAGGGAGGGGAGCTGCTTACTGGCTAGCTTCCCCTGGCTTGCTCAGACTCCTTGTTTATAGAACCCAGGACCACCAGCCCAGGGATGTTACCACCTACCATGGGATGCCTCCTCTCCCCCACTCCCCTGCCACAATTGATCAGTAATTGAGAAAATGCCTTACAGCTGGATCTCATGGAGGCATTTCCTCAACTGAGGTTCCTTCCTCTCTGGTGACTCTAGCTTGTGTCAAATTGTTACACAGACCCATCCAGTCCAGGTGGTATGAGCATGTTCAGGCTGAATTATTAGCTCAGGGCTAGGCCAAGACCTCTTTATTCAGCAACCATTTGCCTTCTCTGTTCAGGAGTGATCCTTAAGGTCAGGGCTCTGCATAGCCCCACTGGTGCTGCAGGACAAAGTCAGAGGTATTGGCCTGCATAGCAGTATTCAAAGACCTGATCAGATAAAGCTTTTGAGGGCAAAAGTAGAGTGAACACTGTGAATTCCCTTCCACTATATCTGAGGAGGGTCCCTTGTTGACATTCCTAGCTCCTTGTGTGCATAACTGCACTAGCAGAGGCCCACTCCAGCTGCAGGCTAGGATGAGAGTGGCATTTTCACATAACCCTGGGAGCCCCTAATGCATGTGGTACAATTGGCAAATACCTTCCATGAAAAATTCTCAAATCCTATTTTTGAGAACCAGTAGTTCTCAACCTTTCTAATGCTGTGACCCTTTAATACAGTTCCTCATGTTGTGGTGACCCCAACCACAAAATTATTTCCATTGCTCCTTCATAACTGTAATGAACCATAACGTTTTCTGTTTTCTGATGGGCTTAGGTGACCGTGTGAAAGGGTCATTCAATTTCCAGAGCGATTTTCTAGGCCCTTCTGGCTGGTGTATCTGTCTCCGAACTGGCACAATTCTTGCTTCATAGGGCTTGCTCACATTGCTTCCCTGTGGGTGGTGTGCAGGTGCTAGGAAGGAGCCAGACAGGAATGGGGAACTCAGTGATGGAGTCTGCAGCTCAGGAGCTGCTGGGTCTGTACCCTCAGGTAGCTCAGACTAGCCTCAAGTGTCACATGCAAGCACGTTGGTCTCTGGGAAATAGTGGCAGGTGGGTCAGCAGCTCTGAGGCCAATGACACTGCTGCACCTGCTCCTCAGTCAGGAGTTCTCAGGCTGTCCCCACCCTGTAGGCCAGGGTCTAGATGGCTCTTAGAAGACTCTCTGACCTGCCAGCTCAGGGCTGCTCTTGAAGACAGCAAGGCTCTAACTGGGCAAGGAGTTGTCAAAAGTCCACAGACTACCACAGTCTCATAGTCAAGTACATTATGAGTCATCTGCTCTGCACGCTTTATTCTAGAAATCACAGAGAGGAGGAGAGGGTAAAAACTCCTGTCCTCACTGTGTTTAGCTTGTACGCTTGTGGAACCAAAATGCATATTCCTGTTTTGGTATGAACCCCATTATAAGAGAACCCCCACACACACCTGGCTCCAACCTCTGCCCCTGTGCTACCTATAGGATGCTCCTTCATCAGAGGAAGTGGATGCACATCTTAGCCAAGGCTTTTTGTCAGTCCCAGAGTACACTGAGCAAACATTGAGCCCCACCCAGATCTCATGACTGACAATCCTCCCTGCCCTCCTTTGCAACTGGCATGAGGGAAAAATATCTAAGCCCAACAGACAGCAGGTCCCTGAAGGGGCAGTCAGCCACAAATGTTCACGTGTTGCTGGGGAGAGGAATAGCAGAGGGCCTGTTCTATCTTCCCCAACCCTACCTGCCCAGCAAACTTGCTCCCACTGGCTTCCCTATAATCCTAAATGTGAAAGGGCCACCAGAGTAGTTAGTGTTGTTTTCCAAGATGTATTTCATATGTACACAGGTTCCTGCGGCATTCACCTTAGACAGTGTCCCTTATGGGAAAGACGAGAGAGAGAGAGCACACAGAGTACCTTTTCACTGTGTGACTTCTAGTCTGAGGATGGTGGAGATTGAGGGGTTTATGGATGTGTTAAGGGCATTGGCAGGTGCTGGCAAACCAGACCCCAGCCTACAGGGTAGAGACAGCCTGAGAACTCTTGATGTGTCATTGGGCAGCAGCCTTCAGAAGCCATGAAGAGCAGGTGCAGTAGAGGTCACAGATCTCAGACAGAGCTGATGACCCATTTGCCGCTATTACCCAACAACTGTGCTCAGTGATACAGGAAACCTAGGAACTGCAGCCAAGCCAAGTTTCCCACAGCCTACTGCAGATCCTGACCCTTCTATGAGATGCTGGGAATTAGAGGTCAGGGCAGAGGCACTGGTTAGGTGTCTGTGGCTCTGTGGAAGCCTCTTGTGCACCTTGGCATGGAGTTATGTGAATATCTCAGGAGAGGAGGGGGCTAGGTAGTGTGAAAGGGCAGAGATGCCAAAGACAGGGAAACTAGAAGACAGCTGTGTGGACAGCATGGAGAGGCTGGGCCCAGAAATCCAAGATGCAGCAGAGAAGGAAATAGGGAGGAGGCAGATGCTTGAAGGATCTGTCTGAATCCCAGAGCTTCACCCCACGTTAGCCTGCACTCTTAAAACACTGAAACTGTTACTCTATATGCCAAAGACAGTAGGAAAAGCACCGCTGTGGTCCTGAGTTCCAAGGCCCTAACAAGGGATTTGCACACACACACCTGACAGGGGTATCTGCTAACTATAAGCCTAATGGATAAGGCCAGTATGGGACAGGGAACAGCTAACTTAGTCTGACAACCAGTTGACACTCACAAAGAACCAGAGGAGAGCTTAGACCAGGCAGGCAGTCTTAACAGTAGCCTCCAGAGTGTTGGGTCCTAGGTAATTCCAGAAGTAAGAGCTTGGCCATCCTGTGGTGTAATCCAGAGGTGTAAATCCAAAGCAAGGAGAAGGGGCAGAAGAAAACCTAGCCACTTTTGGGCACAGTTGTAGCAGAGCTTCCCGGTAAAACTCAGCTGATAACTAACTGTGCAACTAGCTCCAGAAGAGGAGCTGCCCACACTGTAAAAATAAGATGCTAGGTAGGCCTACACTATAAACAGACATAATCAGAACTACTTTATGAGCCTCATTCCGAGTCAGCCATTGGCAAGGCTATATTCTGCAGGGGATGGATGGATAAGTGTGAGGTGGCACAGCCAGTGAAGGGGTACCCATGTAGCTTTTATTGGGCCTTTGAAACCTCCTGGAAATGTGTCGTCCAGCCCACTTGGTTATCAGGCAGGCCCTCCCTAAGTGTTGTGTTAGAAACTGCAACACACTCTGCGTCCCTCTACCAGCTGCTCTGTTTCTCATAAAGCCTTGTGCCACCTTCTCCACTGTCTATTCTGCACTGACTCTGTATTTCCACATACTATCTCTCTGCGTTATATAGTGTTGGGGCAAGGTATTTCTCACTGGTAGATTCCAGGTTTCCAGAACAGTAATTGGCACTTTCTAGATTGCTCAATAAATAGTTTTAAATACAGGAATAATCACACTACTTTTGCTCCTGTGGCTCTGGAGTAGTGTATGTGGGTGAGTACAATGGTACCTCCAGTATTAATTTCTGTTGAGGGTTGCTCTGACTACTCAGTGCCTTTGTTTCTAGCTCTATTTCTGGATTGCGTAAGGAATGTGATTGGAATTTAGAGAGGGACTGCATTAAGTCTACAGATAGCTTACAGTAGTATGGCCATTTCACAATACTGAGTTTCCCAAACCGTGAATGTGGGAGGTCCATCTTCTAGGGTTTTTTCTCCTTTTTGTTATAGAAGTATCTCACGTCTTGTTTGTTTTTTATTTTAATTTTTTTAACTGGCTTATAAATGGAAATTGTTTTTTTCTCAGCAAATTTGTTAATGTATATTTAAAAATGTTTATTTTTGTATCTCGTTTTGCTGATAGTGTTTATCAGATTTAAGAATTTTTGGTGTATTTTAAAGTTTCAGATCTAAGAATTTTTGATACAGTATAAAGTATAGAATAGTATTGTAGGCACAGGAATAATTTGACTTATTCCTTTGCTATTTGTATTTTCCTCTTGTTGTTCTGGCTAAGATTCTAAACACTGGTCTAAATGAGTAGTGGCGCTGTCTGTGGGGCTGTTGTATATGGGCTTTATCATGTTGACGTCGTTACGCTACTGTTCCAGCTGCTTTTTCTGTTAGGATGTGATGTTGAATTTTGCCACAGACTTTTTCTTCAGCTGTTGAAATAATTATGTGAGTTCCCTTGGTTCTGTTTCTATGCTATATCACACTTAACCAATTTACCCACATTGAACCATCCTTAGTTGCCTGGAATGAGTCTAACTTGGTTATAGTATGTGATCTTTTTAATGTGTTGTTGAACTAAGTTTGTACTTTTTTTCCCAGTATTTTGCATTCATATTTATTCATCAAAGAAATGTGCCTGTACTGTTTCCTTTTATGTTATGGCCTTACCAAATTTTGGTATGAGGACAATACAGTACTGGGACAAACAGGCATGCACAGCCATGGAGTGGAATGAACAGGCAGCACACTTTCTGTACATGGGAAATCTGGAAACATTAAGAACAGTATATGACAGGGCAGCTGTTGGGAAAGAGGAGGGGGCAAGTGTGGGTGACTGCACCTTAAACCTTAGATGAAACCCATGATTGGTAAGCACTTATGGTAAGCAAAGGAAGAGCACCCCAGTTAGGACAGGGTTGGCGTTTTGAGATGTGTGGAGCTCCTCTCCCTGTGCTCCCACCTTCCCATCACTAGAGCAGAGCCATCATTCATGATGTACTCTTGACAGGCTGACCCCATGCCTGGAGTGCAGACTCATCATAAGATCCCAAGTGTCCAAATGCAGCATGGTCCTTCTTCTGTGCTCAGGGGAACACGCGGAAGCTTCATCACTGAGAACGAGCCCCTCTGTCCTGTCTCCTTTCTCCTGGGGACACAGAACATCTCACTGCTGAAAGGCCACTGTAGTCCTCCTTTCCAGGTTTCATGTCAGCTTTCATGGAGAGAGATTTTCCAGGAAAGAGAAAGAAAAAGCAGTTGAGAAAGATTTCAGAGCAGCTGGCACATGCAGAAAGCAGACATATAGCCAGCTCAAATGACAGTTGGCCCCTTGTCCATTCTATATGGACACCTGCTTGAAAGGAGCCCCCGAGTCCCAGGGTGGTCTGCTCAGCCACTGCACTGAGCAGTGCTTGTGGGAGGCAAGTCCAAGACACTGTTGCAAAAGCTATGCTGGCACAACAACTGAAAGATGGAGAGTTGTGGCTGGGGACTCTGGATGTCACAGAAGCTGCTAGCATGGTGTGCATTCTGCACACAACATAGCATGTGGCCTGTGGTGCCCTGGGTATGCTTACTAAACTTAATTTAATCTGGGGAAAGGCTGGTACAAGAGAGGCCAAAGAGAGCTGAGGAGCCAGGATTCTGGAAAACCCTCCTTCTGGTGAACCTTGTGAGCATGCACTGTTGGCACACACCTCGCTCCAAAGTGATGTTAAATGTGTGTTTTGGGTATTGTGTTAAGTGCTGACCTTAGCTCTGCATCTGTGCTGCAGCCATGATCTAAGGGTCTCTGTTCTATCCTTGCTTACCATCCACAAAGGGCCTTGGGCCCTGTCTTAGTTAGGGTTTCTATTGCTGTAAAAAAGACACCACAACCCCAGCAACTCTCATAAAGGAAAATCATTTAATTGGGGTGGCTTACATTTCATCATAGTGAAACATGGTGGTTTGCAGGAAGATATGGTGCTGGAGAAATAGCCAGATGTCCTCATCTTGACTAGTAGGCAACATGAATTGGTCTGAGATACTGGGTGTGGCTTGAGCATAAATAAGACCTCAGAGCCCACCTCCGCAGAGACACACTTCCTCCAACAAGGCTACACCTACTCCAGCAAAGCCACATCTCCTATAGTGCCCCTATCCTTGGGGGGACATTTTCTTTCAAACCAGCACGGGCCCCATGCAACCAGGCATCGGTCCTTAGGAACATTGCCATCTGCTCATGGGGGGATAAATTTAAACTCAGGTCCTCAGGCTCACACAGCACACACTGTCCACTAAATCCTCTCCCCAGTGTTTGTGTGTGTGTGTGTGCTCATGCGTGCGTGCATGCATGCGTGCGCGCCCTATGGTATATATGGAGGTCAGAGGACAGCTTCAAGGAATCAGTCCTCTTTCATCAAGAGGGTTCTAGGGGTTGAACTCAGGTTGTCAGAAGACTTAGTGCAAATACCTTGACCCACTGAGCCATCTCACTGACCCCCATTACTGGTTTCTGTGACTAATTCTCTGTCTCATGAGTTAGTATGCTTAGATCTCCAGGTATGAGAACATGAGCATTCATGGTCTCTATTTCAATTCCTGACAGACTATTGTCATATAAAAAGGAGGTATGATTGTGTACATTGTACTTGCTTCTGGAATCACATGTGTTCACCTAACAAGCTTACCAATCTCTTAGTCACTCCTGCTTCCTGGACTGGTTTGTCTTCTCTGTCTCAAAAATGTTCATTGGTATCTCCTACCATGGTGGACGTTTCTTTGTGTTTCTTCCCAGTACTACACATCTTAAGCTAGTTTATAGAAGAGTATCAAGCCATCCTGTTCTTTGGGTGAACTGAAGCTCTGTCGCTACCATGCAGCCTTCTTTACACCCAGTCACAGTCAGCCCTCAAGTCTCTGTGCTGCTGAACATTTAAGATGCCTCTCGGCCTTTTGGCCAGCTGCACCCAGCGACCCTTGTTTTTGTCATTGACTTCCAGCCGACCTCCTAGATTTCTTATATATCTTTGCTAAACAGTCCAAAGCTGAGGTCTGTTTCTACACCAGTTGTAAGTGGCACCTTGGTCATTTTCAGCTCTTCTGATCACTTCTCCAGTCTCATTCTGTCTGCCTTGTCTTATAGCTCCCAACTTTCCTTCTTTGCCATCTCTTAATGTGAGCCAATGAGGATCCCTAAACTCCCTGTGTTCCCAGTGCCCAGTTGAAAGATGTGCAGCAGGCGTCCTCCCCATGGGCCGGCACTCTCAGCAGGGTCGGTCGGGAGGTTTATTCCTGGGGAGCCAAGGCCTGGACTGCAGTGGCCTCACTGGGATCTCCAGGATGAACATATGACCTCTATATTTAAGAAACTGTTGTTCATCGGAAATTCTAATTTAACTAGATCGTCATGTTTTTCTGCCAAACTGGCAGCCAAGTCCTAGCCCCTCCCAGGCTACATGCCTTCCTCTCACTTATTTAATTTCACTGACTGGACATTTTCGTTGCTGTCATGTGTCACCCACGTTGGGTCTGGGCCACATTGCACTCTGGAGATTTCTTTCCCCATTATCCCTCATTTCCTGCCTTCCTGCAGGACATTCTTACTGTGTCTCAGGAATATCCTGTGGGTTTTCTCTTGGAAAAGGGCAACACTCCACTCTGTTTTGAGGAGATGCTATGGCAGCTTCACTGGGCATATGATGTAGCCAGTGTCCTCTTGGCACAGAGCCGCTGCCCTTTGCTTGTCTTGCTGTGCGTGCCCATCGTCCTGACTGGAGATGACCTGCTGTCTCTAGCTACTCTGAGGGTTCTGAGTCTGCCTTTGATGTTCTGCAGTTTGTTTCCAGCGTGCCTAGAGATTTCTGGTTTTGCTGTCCCTGCGGACCTCTTCCCTGCCTAAGCCTGGGATTTCCAGCACTGGAGAGTACATGGTCATTTATTGCAGGATATTTGATCTCACTGTGACACTCCGAAACTTAATAAAGTTAACCTTGAATCAGGAGGTGGAGCCAGTGACTAGCTGACTATAATTAGCCTAGAGAAACCAGGAATTTGGCTGAGAAGATGAAAAGGAAGGAAAGCGTGGGATTGGAGTTTGGCACTTCCTTTTGGGTTTAGGACAAGTGAAGAGACACACCTCTTGCTCTGTCTCCATCCAAAAAGCAAGGACAGCTGGCTGTTTCTGGGCTTCTCTGATCTAGCAGGTTTTCACCCTCACATCCAACTTCTGAGTCTTTGTTGGTCAATAGAGGCTTAGTTTAAACCTACATACATATCGCAGCCGTGGCAGAGCCAGGGCCGCAGAGCCAGAAGGCCCTCCAGGCCACAGCTGACAGAAAAACATCAGTCGCAGTCGTTCCTTCCTCCAGTGCTCATTCCTGAGAGCTGGGGAACTTTGCTGGGGCCTCCCTCTCTCCTGAACACTGGCTGCTCTGCCTCATCCCTTCAACTATAGCACCACTGTTTGCACTGCCCAGCTTTCTGTACCCTTATATTCTGGTTGTTAGTATTTCATGCAGGTCAGAACTCTGGCTTCCCGAGTCTACCAGGTCAGGTTCAGTGACCTCTTTCTTTCATCATTGAAAACACATTGAACATGTGTAACTACAGTCTTTGATAATCCAGATGAACCTTTTATTTGGGGTGGGGGTGTCGGTGACAATGCCTAAGTGCCCGCACACCAGTCAGAAACCTTCCCCTTTTTCCAACCTTCCCACTACTTGAGTCTTTGTCATAGCCTGGAAACCGACTCTCCTCTGAGTGTCCACAGAACTCCAGGTATATCTGGATGTCACCAGCTCTACACAGGACCCTTCCTCTGTTCCACCCAGGATCTAGTGTTGAGCTTGATTCTTCTGTACCCCTTGGTCTCCCCTGCCTGTCCCACCTCCCATCATGACTCTAATGACCTTTGGGAAATTCTGGTCAAGATTTTCTGGAATTTGTCTGTTTATGTTGGCCAGTGTAAGTGTGAAATGTCCCTTACAAACTTGTATGTTTGACACTGTTGAGGAAGTTATATAACTTTGTCTGCAGGGCCCTCAGGCAGTTTGTTTTCACCTGTGCTCCTGCCTGGTTGCCTGTGGGGCTGCTCTCCCCATTGCACCTCCCTCCAAGATTTACTGAGCCCTCAAGCCCTAACCTAAACAAACCCTTCCTCCTATCACAGCAGTGCAAAAAATATGTGTGGGGTTTTGCTCATGGTGATAAACTTGGGGAGGGAGATGTCAGTGGCCTGACCATTGTCAGTATTGTACCATGAGGCTGCACGGAGCTGTATTCACTTCAGTTACCTTGCCTTCACTTGAAGTCACCTCTTTTCCCCTGTATGAGGTATAGGTAGAGAAGCAGTAAGTTCTGTGTCCTGGAATTATTAGCAGTTCTATCAAGAATATCTGTCTTCCCACACATACACTTACTTAATTCTGTGTTTATGCTCGGGTTAGAGTTTGGGTGATGACTCCATGCTGTGTTAGCTCAGTGCTCAGCCTGTCCTAACTGTGGCCGTGAGACGCTGTTCTACATTGACCCTCTGTGTTTTCTGGTGTCCCTGTGGCTTGTCTTAAGCAGGTCCTAATTCTAACTTCATTGGGTGCTGCAAGCTTCTCCAGTCTTTTCCTGCCGAGCCTGACCTCAGTCATTGTTGCTTTAGTTGCTGAATAGCTTGAGGTTAATGCCATGTTGGCTCCACTAGCTGGCTGTATTGAGTGATGTCTTCGGTTAGAAGGTCGTGCTTCCTGGGATGTAATTGGCAGCACTCACATGCAGCCAGTTTGGGGATGGATGTCATACAGAGGGCTGCAGTGACTTGGCCAAATGCCCTGGATCAGGAAGCCCAACAACTATACTTGGCAGCTGTGCAGTCAGGTTGAGGCCAGGCAAACTCAGGGTGGCTTTATTTTATGGCTTCAACCCAGAGCCGAGGTAAGATCAGCTTCCCTTTAGAACTGGCTCTAGCTCTCCCTTTTGTGTGTTCTCCCTGGTCTCTAGGCCTGTCTGCAGAGCTATTGTTGGAGCTCATTCTGCCCTGGGGCCCTGCTACTTACTTTACGCCCTGTTGTTAGTCCTGTCATCTGTGAGAGACCTACTCACTTCCCTCCACTCACCTCCATCCTCCACATCCGTGAGAAAAGACAGATGAGAGATCTTGGGCATTGCAAGGCCGGGTCATAGAAGTGTAGCTTCAGAAACTAACCGTTCTTTCTCTGCTGAGTGGTACACAGCAATGGCACCAAACTGACATCCTCTGCAACTTCCTTCTGGAGTACAGTCCTTTGTACCCTTAAGGAGGAAAAATATGCCAGTCGTGTTGACTTTTTAGAGTTACTTTATCTTCCCAATAAATTACTGTATCTTTGGGAGCAAAGATATCTCTCTGAATATCTATTAACACATACATAGTTTATATGCCATCCATTTCCATCATAATATATCTGTGTCTCTCTTACAGCTTGAGCCTCTGCCAGAAAAGGTTCTGCAGCAGAGACCCAATGCCAATGCCGTCCACTCCATGGAGAAAGTGATGGACATCCACAGTAAGTGGCTGGCCAAGTGGTTTGGTCATGGGACCTGGGGTAGGAACACAAGGTCTCTTTTTCCCTGGCATTTGATGAACAAGAAGAGACTCCTAGAACCATTTCCTGTTACACCGGGATTCAAAAGAATCTGGGTACCAATGGTTTCAAGTTACTTCATTCTGATGCCCAAAACTAGCATGCTTTGGATTATAAATCCGTGTCCTGGACCAGAAGTACCCCGCATAGGATAGAACCCATTTCCTATTCAAGTTCCAAATCCCAGGGCTAGGCAGCAGGCACACAGCTAGGCACCCATGCGGCACCCTGCCTGCCCCAGGTACACCTGCCACCTCTTGTCTGGGCTTTCTGGTCTGCCCATCCTGGTACAAAAGCTGCATAGATGATGCACACCTGAAGGCTTCTCCTAACTTCCCATTGGGCCATTCAGTTCTGGCCTCAAAGCTATTTCTCCTGACGCCCCTACTCTAAAAAGCTGCTCAGACAGGGCTCCCTGTGCTGGGTCTGGATTTGGTTTATTCCCAGCATCTACAAGGCTCCGGAGAGCAAACCCCGGAAGTCTGCATATGCCTGCTCCCAGAATTTCTGCTTGCCCACAGCAAGGCAGAGACCTGTGAATGTGGGGAGCCAGGTCCCACAACAGTTCCAACCCAATGTCCAGTGGCCTGTGCTGCAGATAAGTGTGTGTGAGTTCATCACCAGGCAGCACTCTTCAGAGAGGCACTTTGCAAGCACAAGTGAAAGTTTTCATTGAGCCCAGTGACCTGTGAGCCAAGCCAGCAGAAGTGGGAAAGTCACTGAGTGTTCCCTCTTCCCTCAGGCAAGTACTGGCGCTGCCTGCAGCGATTGTCCTCCACCGTGGGGCACTCTCTAATTGAGGCCCAGAAGTGTGAGAACGAAGAAGCTGAGACTGTCACCGCCATGGCCTCACTGTCTGTAGGCGTCAAACCTGCTGAGAAGAGGTAAGCCCCTGCCCATGCCCTGGAAACACCTGTGCTTGAGGACCTGCCTGAATCTTAACTGTGTGCACCCAGCCTTATGCCAGGCTAGCCCTGGATGGACAGGACAGATGGTGGACATGCCCACTGACTCTCCAAACTAAAACTGTCCACCAGAGAATTGGGGCAGGGATCTCAACAACTCTGTGGGAAAGGAAGCCTGATTGCACAGGGCCTCACACACCATACCGGACCCCCTTCTCTCCACAGATCGGAGGAGGAGCCTATGGAGGAGGAGCCACCACTGTAGCCCTGAAGCTGCTGTTCTCTCCTTTGTTTGTCTGTCTTGAAGCTCAGCCAAGAAACTTTCCCGTGTCATTCCTGCGTTCTGCCTTGGTGCTCTCTCTGAGTGCAAAGGGACACCAGGCGTGCAGCAGCAACGGGAGGCCTTTCCGCCGCCCTGGACCACAGATCTGGAGACGCACACGAACACCAGGTGTGGCAGATCACATGGAACACAGGACAGCGTGCAACACACAGGCATACAGACATGCGGAAAGCCAAGCACACGCTGGTGGGTTCCCCAGGGGAAGACCGCGAAGGAAGAAGCCTGTAGCAACTGAGGCAGAGTTGCTGAATCAAGTTGACATGAGGAATGAAAATCAAAGATCTAATAATACAGAAAAAAACTTGATTAAAACTGGTGCTTAACATTTGATTCTTACCCACAATCCCACAGTCTCCGTGTAAACCACTCAACTCATCTTGTAGCTTTTTTTTTTTTTAAAAAAACAGAGAGTTTTCTATGGCTCTGGCCTGCCTTGTGAACCTTAGTGGGGTGCTGTGGGGGTTCACAGCTTAGTGAGGGACAGAGTTGGAAGAAATTTTAAAGAAAAAAAAAAACTGGACAGAACAGAAATGTGAGCCTGGGAGTCAGCTGGAGCTTCTCGAAGCCATCGGAAGATGCGAGTTTGTGCCTTTTTTTATTGCTCTGATGGATTTTTCTGTGGCTGGGTTTTCTGAAGTCTGAGGAACAATGCCTTAAGAAAAAAAATCACCAAGAATTGGTGTGACAGTGTCCTGTGGCTGGCTGAACTGGTGACACTGGCCTGGCCTTACAAAAGTATACGCCAGCCATTGTCTCCAGAGGCCACAGTACAGCCAGCCTTGCTTGGTTTGATCGCTGTTTAAGGAAGATGAGGTAGTTCCAAAAGCAGCGAACACCGCCGGCAGTTTTGAAGTCCACCACATTTTAAACGGATCCAAAGTGTTCTTTTCTCATCCGTCACGTAGCGGTCGAGCATCTCCATTCGGTTGTGAAGCATGTCGTAGGCACACTGCAGTGTTACGATCGGAATGCTTTTTATTAAAAGCAGGTAGCATGAAGTATTGCTTAAATCTTAGGTATAAATAAATATATATATGTATAATATATATTCCACTGTATTCCAAGCTAAGAAACTTGATTCTTATGAGATCTTGATAAAATATTTATAATGCATTTATAGACAAAGTATATATAAATATATATAATAAATTCAGACCACAGAGGTCCTGGCAGGTGAAAGACATGTGTGTTAGCTCTGAGGTGCTGAGGGCTGGGGTCTGGATTGAAGCCCAAGGAATTTTGAGCTCCAGATTGGACAGCTTCCAGATCGCCAACATGTTCACCCCTGGGCAACTTCCCTACCAGTTTGTACTTTAATTTTAATTATTTTCTATCAAAGCCTCTGCCCTCTCCAAGCCTCCATGCACATATGTACCTGATGAGTTTTTATAGCAAAGGATATAAACTTGCTGTTGATTTTTGTATGAATTTTTCACAAAAGATTCTGAAGAAAACATTGTTTTGTGGTTTTTACATTTTTTTCCCCTCACCATTCAGTTTTCTGAAGGTGGTACTGTCTAAAACTTTTTCTTTCTAAATTCTTTCTTGTACATTTTTTTTTATAACTGAAGGTTATTTTTATGGTTTGGTTTTGTTTCTTTTGTACCAAGCAGAGCGCTGCTTTGCGCAGGACCGCTGCTGTCATGCTTGGTTTTCAGAGTGAACCTCTCTCTCGGGAATGAATAGCACGTCTGCTTGTGCCCTTGCCTTGTCTTTTCAAGTTCCACCCAGGAGCTGCACAGCCAGGGGCTTCTGTCCTGCAACACTAGTAGTATTACAAGGGCAGGCAGGCCACGTGAGCCATTAGGGCGGTCGGCATTACTGAGGGTGGACTTGTTACCACTCCGTCAGGATAGAACTCCAGCTCTAGTTTCCCAAAGACCTTTGAAGCATGTCCACAGCGCCTGGCTTGGAGCCCGGCTCTGCACCTGTTCAGGGGCTTCTTTTGCAGCCTCACAGCCCTGGATTTGTAGCCCGTGGCTGCTGAACCAAGGCCCTTGTCACTTGAGCCCATAGGAGCACAGGGTCCTGAAGGACAGTCAGTCTTTGTCTTTGCTCTTTTTTTTTTCTATGACAACTGACTTTTTACTGCTAACTTTTTTTCTAGCACTTAAAGCCGCCAATTTCATTCCAAAGTATGTGGAGTTCAGACAAGAGGAAGTGAGATACTCAGAAAGGACACCCAGCTAAGTTTCTGAGTTAGGTGGCATTTACAGGGTAATGTGACAGACAAGCTGAGCACACATTCTTGGACTTTTGATCGCTGGGCTGCTGTGAGTCAGTGCTATGCTAAGGCAGTGGGTAGAGCGCAGGGTAGAGTGATCTTGGAGCATGTCTGACTCCTTCCTTCCTGTGGCTACTCTGGCCCTTGGCAGAAGGAGCCAATCTGAGGGAGCCCATGTGGCCCCTCCCCTGCCTGTAGCACTGCATGGTGGCAGAGGCCAGCTAGCTGCTCTGGCCGCCTTGGCCCATTTTCTGCACACCCTGCCACCTGTCCTCTTTGTGGCAGCCACGACTTGTGGGGAGGTACACATTATCTTACTTCTTCAGGTGATGGATCATAGGCTACTTGGCGGCCAGGGTACTGTGAGAGGGACTCACTTTGGTCCCATTAAGTCACCCTTTGATTCAGGGCCTGGCCAGGGAGCCAGCTCACTCCAGCCTCCCTGTGAGCTGAAAGCATTACCTACCACATAGCCTTTTCTTCCCTTTGAAGACGAGTGGCCCTTCCCCACAGTTGTCACCCAGAGAGGGCAGAAGGTCGGCCTTGACCTCCAGGGCAGGACCACAGCACTCCCCTGCCCGGACCTTGAACCTTCGACCTTCTCCCTTCCTTTACAAAGGCCTTGGTGGGTGCTGGCGAGGGAGCCGGGGGAGCAAGCACTTTACATCCCTTTAAGGGAAGCCCGAAGACACCATGTCCTCAAGATGCTGGTGTTCACTCACCCTTGGGTCTTCCAGCGGCAGCCTGAGAGCCCGTGCCCCACCAGCAGGTGGCTGTTACCAAGGCCCCACCCACAAGGACGTCTCGGGGCCCTGGCTTCTGAGGACCGCTTAATCAAAGTGTTTGAGTCTTTCTTTACTTTGAGATCTGTCCCCACGAGAAAGGACCATTTGCAATGGTCTGCGCAGCACTGGTGATAGACTTGGTTGTGTTTCTTTGTGTCAGAACATTCCTTCTTCACTGGTCACAGCCACGTGCTCATTCCATCCTTTTTTGTAGACTTTGGGCCCATGTATTTTATGGGCATTGATACATATATAAATATATAGATATAAATATATAAATATATTTTTTTAAGTTTCCTACATCTGGAGGTTGCATGGACGTACGCCGGCATGTCTTTATATTGTATACAGATTTTGCACGCCAAACTCGGCAGCTTTGGGGAAAGAGAAACGATGCCTTTCTTTCCCCTCTCATGATGTTTGCAGATGCAGAAGTTTTTTCTGTAATACAAAACAAAACCTTGAAGGAGAGGAGGGGGGAGTTTGAGTCTTATTGAACTTATTCTTAAGCAAATGTACTTTTTATCGTAAGGAAAATGAAAGGACTACTTACACATGCGTCACTAAGAAGAGTTTACCTAGCACCTTTGACAGAGAGTCGATTGTATCCATGGGCAAGCTCCACATCCAGACCCTACTGCCTGTCTCTCAAGCTGCTTGAGAGGATTTTGTTTTGTTTTGTTTGTTTCTTTTTCTCTCCCTAGACGGGGCCAGGTGCACCCTGCCTGCTGCCACTGGCCCCTGGTTGAGAACCAGGGGTTCAGGTGAGTCCCCATCTCGGCACAGCTGTGTTGATGGGTTTGTTCCTTCTGGAAGACACGGGGCTGGGGTTCCACATTGAGCAGTCCAGGCCTTTGTGAGCCCTGGGTCTAAGTGATACTTGGCACTGGAGGAAACCATTTCTCCCTCTCAAGGATCCGGGGCTGCTCTGCACCCGGCCTTGATGGCCTCACTGGCCTCACATTGATCAGAGTCTCCTATGGAAAGGAAAGAATGCAGACAGGCCTTGTTCTGGGGCGTACGCTCCATTGAGGAGGCGCTGTTTTCCACTCTGTACGAATGTTAAACACGCTGTTTCTATGTATGCACAGGAGGCTGACCTCACTCAGCGTGAGCTCACTACAGAAGTGTGGTCAGAGCCATTGAAGCGCTGCGACACGATGCTGTGTGGGCTCTGCAGCCACGACCACCTTCACTCTGTAGCAGCCTGTTTTCTCTTTGGTTGTCTGGACCTCCCCTTGGCGGCGCTTTCTCCTCTTGGCGGGGTTGGAGGTCATGTTTGGTTTTCTCATTCTTGTTTCATTTTGTGTGGTGGGTTTCACTGACCGGCGGTGTCCTCTGGCGGTCACCTCTTTCCACCTCCCGGGTCCAGTGTTTGTACCACATCACACACTTGTCACTCTTGTGGTGTAAATAAAGACTGCGTTAATTGCCCTCCCATCTCTGCTCTCCGCTTGTGCTCTCTCCTTCAGCATGTGCGTGCCTGGGAATCCGGGGACTGACTCCTGTGCCCGTGGGAATCATTGGGCCCTTCACTTGGACATCTGTCTAAATCAGAAGAAACTCTTACTAAGAAAACATTTAATTGAGGTGGAGGAGACTTAACAGTTTAAGAGATTCAGTCCGTTATCATGATGGGGGGAGCATGGTGGTGTTCAGGCAGACATGATGCTGGCTACATCTTGACCAGAAGGCAGCAGGAAGCCGACTGGCTGTCACTCTGAAGGAAACTTGAACAAAAGAGACCTCAAAGCCCACCCCCACAGTGACACACTTCCTCTAACAAGGCCACACCTAATAGTGCCACTCACTTTGGGAGCCATTTTGTTTGAAACCACATTCCACTCCCTGGTCCCCAAGGACTTAATAGCCATATCATAATACTTTCAATCAGACTTCACATGTCTCCATAGTCTATAATATTTCAAAGTCTCTTCAGAGACACATGGAAATTTCTTTTTTTTTCTTTTTATTCATTTATTTATTAAAGATTTCTGCCTCCTCCCCGCCACCACCTCCCATATTTCTCCCCCTCCCCCATCAAGTCCTCCTCCCTTGTCAGCCCAAAGAGCCATCAGGGTTCCCTGCCCTGTGGGAAGTCCAAGGACCACCCACCTCCATCCAGGTCTAGTAAGGTGAGCATCCAAACTGCCTAGGCTCCCACAAAGCCAATACGTGCAGTAGGATCAAAACCTATTGCCATTGCTTAACTGTCCCCCTGTAAAAATCAAAAAGCAGGTCACATGCTTCCAACATACAATGGCACAGGTATACATTACCGTTCCAAACTGCAGGGAAGGGAACCTAGGAAGGTAATATTGGACAAAAGCAAGACTGAAAACCAGCTGGGCCATCTCCAAACTCTGCAATTCCATGTCTGGTAAATGTTCCTCAGCTCTCTGACTCTGTTTCAGCCTTGATGACTGCAGCACACTTCCACTCCTGTTAGCAGCTCTCAGCAGGTACCCATGACGCTGTCATCTCTAACATCTCGGGGTCCCCAAGGCAGTCCAGGCTTCAACTTCACAGCTTCCCTCTATTAGGCCTCCATTTGGGGATACCCCTGATAGGTGTCTGGCCTCAGGGGCTTTATTCTTTAACTTCTTAATTTTATCCTTAACTCTAAATTCAGAACCACTTGGTCAGAGCTGCCAAGTTCTGCTGTTTGCTGGGACTGGAACAACATGGATCGCTTGTTTAATAACATCTTCACCAGCTTTCTATATTCACTGCCTAAGCTTGGATGACCTTGAACTTGCTCTGTAGACCAAGGCCTGCCTCAAACTCAGGTCTGCCAACATCTGCCTTCCCAATGCTGGCTTTAAAGGTGTAACCCAGCGCACTGGGCTCCAAGCTTTCCTTTAGTTCCTTTTCACGAGTTGGAAATTTAACTGGAGGGGATCTTGCCCGAGATTACCACTCCTTTGTCCCATTTCTTAATCGTTTATCTCCCTTGGGCGTAGAATTTTAGTTCTATTCCACTTCGTGGTGCTCTTTTTCTCCTTAAATTTTTCATTTTGTAATTTAGCCTGCTCAGCTTACGCCTTTCATTATAAATCTTCATTAGAGTTACCACCAATATCTACATGACATTCTATACTAGGATGTTTGAGATTTCCTCTGCCAACAATAATCTTAAAACTCTTCCCTTTAGCTTCAAGCAGACTCTCTGGACAAGGACAAAAAGGCAGCCACTTCCTTCACCAAAATATCACAAGAATGATCTCTAGGCAACACACTAAACAACTCTGAAACCTCTTGAGTGAGCTTTAATATCTCTTAGCACCTCTGTCTTCCATGCTCCTACTAGTATGACTCGTTAAGCAGTGCTTAACACATCTCCTTTCATAACCCAAAGTACCAAAGTCCAAATTCTTCCAGACAAAAACATGGTCAGGCCTATTGCAGCAATATCCCAGTCCTGGTACCAACTTCTTAGTTTTTTATTGCTGTGAAGAGACACCATGACAACTCTTACAAATGAAAACATTTAATTGAGGTGGCAGCTTACAGTTTGAGAGGTTCAGTCTATTGCAGGGAGCATGGTGGTATGCAGGCAGACGTGGTGCTGGAGCTGAGAGTGCTACATCTTGCAGGCCACAGTTAGTGTCCTCCCATGCTTTGCTTGCAGGTCGAGTCCCTTGTAGTCTCATTTCCAGTCCCCAGTCATTCAATGCATTTTGCTATTGTCTCTTCTGAAGTTGTTTGCAGGCAGTGATGAACTGGTTTAGAACCACCCTCGGGGGTGAATGAGGTTCAGGGAAGGGGGACCAGGGCCACGCTCCACTGCTTACAGTATGTAAGCTGCTGGTTCCCAGCACTAACAACATGGAGCCAGGTACCCCATCTCACACAAGGGGTCCCTCTGCATTGTGACAGCCATACTTGGCTGTGAAGTTTGGTTTCCAGAGGAGCTTTGTCTACTACTGTGCTTACATCAGCCAGTCATCAAAATGAATGTCTTTGCTATAATTTCAGTTTACATGTCACAGTGTGTCAGCCGTCTATGCCATGGAACAAAACACAGGTGCCCCTGGCCTTCGGTATCCTAAGGCTATGTTTGTGTCAGCCCTCTCTGAAGCCTGGGAAGAGTTGTCTTCCCATACACTCCAGGGGTTGGCAGGCCTCCTTTCCTGGCTCACAGCCTAACCAGGCCACCCACAGTAAGCAACCTGGGAGGGGCATCCCTTGGGCAAAAGATTCGTGGGCTGGTCCTTACAGGTTTCGAGTATCTCCTAATCTTCAGATTCATTCATTTTGAATAAAAGTCAGTTGCATGCCAGCCTGTCATTCTGAGAAGAGTTTGCCTCTCATTGGATAAGGAGGAACTTGAGTGTTCAGAACCGTTCTTCATAGTGTCTACTGTAAAAGCTCGCTCAGTCAGGATCAAGCCCCGTCAAAGCCATGCTGGGAAGCATGGCGAAGCCATGAAGCTAGAAGGATTGTTGCCATAATTCCAAGAACTGTTAGCCACAGCCCTGCAGGCAGCAAGGCTTAGGACCACTGAAAGCTCTTTAGGAAAGTGCCGGCCCCCTATGCGCACTCAGCTGTCATTAACAGAACACTAGGGGGCATGCGTAGGGGCATTTCTCTGCCCCTTCATTTCCCTTCTGCATTCCTTCACTCTGCCTCACAGCATTAAGTCACAGCTCTCCTAGATAGTACAGGCCAGGCAGGAGCAACAGTGACGCCAGGGAGCCTTGACTAACCTAGCCCACTTCCATAGTCATGGGTAGACTGAACCAAATAAACCCAAGGTAGGTGGGGAGGGGAGTGTGGAGGAGTTCCCTAGCTTTAAAAAACATGCTCCCAGTCATGATGCCCAGAGAGTGGGTAGAGGCCTGTCTTGCAGCATGAATGCAAGGTGGTCAGTAAAGTTGTGGGACAGGCACTGTGAGTTGTCCTGAGGATCTGGAGAAACGCACTTCCCTGTAGTCAAACATCAAAGTGAGTGACTACCTGGAATCCAAGACAGCCATACCACACAGAGCTGGGGGCACAGTTGTTGGTGGGCATGAGTCTTCTCTCCAGGATGAAGGAGTCCAGTGGTGTCAAATTGTGTGGGAGTTGGAAGTGGGACACTGGGCAAACTAAGGCAGAGACAAGATGCCTAGAAGTTGGATTTCTCCAAAATGGCCCCAGCAGATCAGGAAGCGGGTCAGACAGGGGATTCATGAAAAGGTCTTGATTCTGTGGGTTTCCATTACAGCCACACCCCAGCCTGTGAGGAAGGATCTCAGGGTAGGAGGGCTGCTGTGAGAAGCCTGATTCCTGGAGTCAGGTCAAGCTGAGGACAACTTGCTCTATGGAGTACCACAGCAAAAGCAGGATGCAGTTTTGTACACACACAAGTCAAACTGAGGTCTGAGGACACTTGCTCTATTGAGTACCACAGCAAAAGCAGGGTGCAGTTTTGTGCACATACATATATGTGAGCAAACACACAGGTCACACTGAGGTCTGAGGATCAGAGCAGAAGCAGTGTGCAGTTTTGTACACACACACACACACACACACACGCACAGGTCAAGCTGAGGTCTAAGGACCAGAGCAGAAGCAGGGTGCAGTTTTGTACACACACACACACAAACACACACACACACACACACACACACACACACAGAGGCCAGTGCTATTCCAGCACCACCTGGTGGTGCTTCCCAGAATCACAGCTTTACCCAGTTGGCCACCCACCCGAGACCCCAAGCCCTGACCCCAGGAAGAAGATAATTTGAGGTAGTGCCATTTGAATGTCAGATGCTCAAGCCATTCCCCAGAATCCTGGGGAAGTGCAAACCTAGGAACTGAGACTCCTCCCTGGGGTCCCTTAGGTTAATTTCTTCAGCTGTGGACTTTCTGAGCCAAAGAGTCCTGGTCCCTGTACCCAGCACTGGCTCCCACATATACTCGCTCCCTTCTGCTGGCTAGCTGTGTACTGCCATGTCCTGTCCATAGACCTGCCTCCTAGGCCCACGGTCAAGGGGGCAGAAGGCAGACACAGCACCCCGAGTCAGTAACGTCACCAGCATTCTGAGAGGGGAAATGGCTTGAGTTCACAGTGGAGACAGGTGAGGGCAGGTGGAGAGAGGAGAAGGAGAGCTTAAAATGGGCAGCTCGAAGAGCTATCCAAGCAGAGGGGTTGAAGAAGTGGTGTGGGCACAGACATAGGGGCATGAGTGAGGGCCCTGCAGATGAACCAAGTATGACTGGAATGCCTAGAGAACCAACCCAGCACCCACAGACCCTAGAGAGCAGCCTGTGGACCTAGACTCCTTCCGTCTGGAAGGTGTTCACAGCTGCAGTTTCCCAGCAGGGTATGCAGGAGACACCTGCCCAGATTCTGGATTGATCTGACAGACTATGAGCAGGGGGTGAGAGAAAGGATGGAGCTCAGAGTGGTACCCAGATGCATTAGGAGAAAGGACTGAGCGGCTAAGGTGGCAGGGCTTCCTGGGGACCAGTCTAGTGAGGCTGACAGCACCAGCTTTGGACCAGCTGATGGGCTGCAAGAGCCACCCTCTCTCTAGCTGGGGATGGTAGCAGATATATGGAAATAGGAGTCTCGAGACAGAGAGGCAGAACCTGACTAGAAGCACACATCAGAGTGGCTCAGGGTAGGTGTTCGTCATGACCATGAAGCTAGGTGACAGGATAGAGCAGTGAGTGGCGAGCCGAAAGACGGTGCTGCATCCACAGAGGAGCCAGCTGAGGAGATGCAGGAGGCACAGCACGTGAAACAAGGAAACCACAGCTTTGAGACTCAAGCGCAGCTGTCCTAGGAAGACAGCACTCTACGGCTGAAGCCATGGGACTAGGAGGTTGGGAGCAGGGAAATCTCTCTCATAAGGTCAGAAGAGTGATCCTGCAGCAATACCCTGAACATACCCTCCTTCCTCATCCACCCTAACACCCAGATGCAGATACCCTCATAGGCACAGCGCTGGGAACGGCTCCCAACCCTGAACAAAGCAGGCTTTTCCTAGCCAGAAACCCACAGCTCTGAAGTTTCCAACTGATGACTGGATGCCCGGTCACATCACTGGATTGATAGGGCCAACAGCAGAGGCAGACAGTATTCTTTATACAGGAAAGAGACGGATGTTCCCAGAAGCAAGGACAAGCCCTGGAGGTGACTCCAGATGGCAGCACTCACGTTGTGCTGCTGGCAGGACCTGGCTGTGAACCGACTTCTGGTTCCACTCTAGCGTCCTCTCCGCTGTAGTCACAGTGAACCCTCCTGGCAGAGACATGAACCCGGCTGGCAGAGATGATGTGCCCTTGCTCAACTACTGCCCAATGACACATTGGGGTCTTTGATTCACAAACTCCTCCACATGGTCTCCATGCCTGTCCAGGTGCCATTTTGCTCATGGTATATTTTTTTTATCTTTTCCCATTTAACATAAGCTCCCTATAACAGATGGGATATTCTTCCCTACCTTTTATTTTCCCAACAACATCTTACGGGACTGGAGAGAGGACTCTGTGGTTGAGAGCTCACACTGCTCTTGCAAAGGACCCAAGTCTAATTCCCAGGACTCACATCAGTTGGCACACGACTCCCTGTAACTCCCACTCTGAGAGCTCCGACACCTGATGTCCTCTGCTGGCTTCAGGCACTGGATCCATGTGCACATGTCATCACAGAGACACATAAGTATACGGTATTAAAAATAAATAAAAATCTGTATTTTAAGATATTAGAAACAAAACTGAGTATTGAAAGTTTAAAACCCTCAGCATTGGACAGGAACATCTTATATTTGCTTGCTTATATGCTTAGAATCTATCTAGTAAAAAAAAAATTACCACCAGAGAAGAGGAGTAAGATGGACTCCCAAGAAACAAATGGGTAACAAATACAAAGGGTGGAATTGGAAATGTTAGGTCTTTCCTTCCTCAAATGCCCAGGCCCAGGTGCTTCACTGGTAATTCTACCCTTACACTAAGGAGCAGAGAGCCAAGTGACACTGTAAGCCCGTGACCTATGCTAGGCACTTCTCTAGTCACTGTGGCAAGAAGCTATGTAAGGGTAGAAGGACTTTTTCTAGCTCTGTGATCGAAAGGTGCAGCCCGTCATGGGAGGCAAAGCACAGCTGGAGTGGCTGGATCTGTGGCAGCAGGCATGTAAGGCTGCTTGTTCACATCTCAGTGAGTGAGGAGATGGACCTGTCAGGAACCAGGGCCAACGCTCACCCTCCAAGTCCACCTGTCCCCCAGTGACCTACTTCCTCCAGTAAGACCTCACCTTCTAAAGGCACCGCAACTTCCCCGAACAGCACCACCTGCTGGGCAACACATGTTGGAGCACATGAGCCTGTGAAGGATATTCCACAACACACCCTGAGACCTTGAACAAGATATTAGTGCAATGAATCCATCAAGATGCAGAAATAGAGAACCATCTCATGGTGAGGCGGACTTCATCCAAGTACGCAGAGTTAGTTTAACACTTGAATATTAATATGTAAAATGCATTATCTAACAGATGGTCTGAGCAAGGTTCCAGGATATGAAATCAGGATTTAAATTAAGCATGAGGCCAAGGGAGTAATCACAACATGCACCCAGGAGGAAAAGGCAAGAAGATCCAAGCTCAAGGTGAGCTTGGACTGCATGGAGAGATTCTATCTCAAAAGAGAAGAACATCACCATATAAAAAGTAAATGTGTTTCTATATATTAACAATTGATGTTCCAAAATTAAGTAAACAGATCCAAGCCAAGTGTGGAGACATAACCCCAGGTCTCCACAGACTAGAGTAAGAGGATCACGAAGTAGGGGCCAGCCTGAACCACATGAGACCTTGTCTCACAACACTGAACTGAACTGTAGTAAGAGGAATCAGAGGGTAAGATGGGCTGGCCCCATCAGCATCACAACAGTGCCAGGATGCTCTATGGACAGTGTTTCATACTGTGAGTGTTGCCCTGAGAGTGTGCAACAGAGTGTGGAAGCCATCGCTAGTAACAGAGTAAGGATGACATTAGCAATCAGTTCATGCCACAGATGCCACAGATGCTGTGACCATGTGCGGGACACCACCTTATTCTGTTGACAACACCAACAGTGTGTTGAGGGGACACAGACATCATGAGTACTGCATGGATAGAGTGCAGATTGTATCTACAGATGCCATCGGCACTCTGTTGATGGAACATGGATGCCATCCACGTTGTTGATAGACCGCGGATGCCTCTGATACTGTTGACAGTGTGTTGACAATATCAGGCGTGCATTGTCTGTTGAGGCTTGATTGGAGGTCTATCAAAGTATAAACACTGTTGTTGGCGTACAACTATGCTGCCACCTGATAAGAGTGCGTTGGTGCCATTGCCCTGCTCCAAAAGCACTGGATTCACTTTGTGCACCTTCCCCAGTGCCCCCCTTTTCCAGCCCCATGTTCACAAAGTCTAACATCTGGGGAGTCTACCTTCTCCCGGCCAGAGCTCCTGGTTTCCTATGCCTGCCCTGTCCCAGACAGCCACGGCTGGCCCACAGGGCTGTTTAAGTCAAATCCAAATTGGATCATGGGAAGTGGAGTAAAGGGCTGAGGCCGTTCATCCTGGCAAACAGAGGGTTCCACGGGCACAGACGGCTCTTCTCTACCACAGCGGACATTTGCACCTCCAGGGGGTCCGTTGGGAGTGCCAGTGTCTGTGCTCCTGGGAACTTTCCTCAAAGGTCTGAGGTGGCAGCTGCTAGTCTCTGCCTTTTTCTTTTTGGTTTTTCGTGGGTTTTGTTTTTCTATTGTAAACATTTCCCACTGAAAAGTAGCCTCCAGGTCCCTGTGTCCATGGGGAACACGCAGCTAGTTCTCATGCTACCTGAGGGCTGACTTGGCGGATTGGGGAGAGTACAGACAGCATCGTATCTAAAGCTGCCTGTGTACCTAAAGCGCCATGCACAGATGCCAGCAGGGGTGACCCTAGGCCGCCAGAGAAGGGTTGTGATGAGCACAGGGTACGGGCCCAAGCCAGGAGGCTTTACTTTCCCATGCCTACTGTCATTCCAGGGAAACTCATTTATTCTGTCCCCCACAAAAAAAGCCTTTGGATGGGCGAGCCAGCAGCATTCCTGGCCCACAGCTTGGTTCTCAGAGGAGGGCTGGCTCGGTAAGTAAGCCAGAGCAATCCCTGGGAAAGCGAAGACTAGAGATGTGGAGGCCCACTTGGAGCAGGCAGCTCCCATGGCACCAGACAAGATGAGAGGACAGAGGAAGAGCTGTCGTGCCCAGGGGAGGCTGAGGGCGTGGCCGACATCAGGGTCCTCAGCTGGGTGGCGCTGCGTATAGGGTGGGCCCAGCCTTCTGTGTGGGGGAACATCTGGTTCTGATATTTGTCATCCAGAGTGAGAAAAGTATTCTGGGTGGTGAGAGGAAGGGCCCGGAGTTCTGGCATCTCCTCCACAGGCAAGCAGGCTCTACCAGTGGGGTCCATGGGTCTGGCAAATTCTGCTTAGCCCATCCTCACCTCCTGTACTAGCCATTGCTGGAGACCAGGTGCCATCAGCTGACAAGCAGCAAATGGGCAGGCTGGCCATGGCTAGGAAGCAGTGTTGGCCTGACCTCTGGTGGCGCGGGGCTGGGGACAGGTGTGAATTCATCCCTGATACCTTTGGTCGGGAAGAATGCTCTCTTCTTTTCCCAAGCATCACAGTTCCTGTGTAAGACCCTTAGTGTCTGTATGGGAAGAGGACCCAGTCCTCCTACAGGGGCCTAAGGAGCCTAGCATTCCAGCTCCTTCCATGGAGCTGTCCTCTATCTGTATTCTGGGGAGCTGAGAACATTCTCTCCTCGGGGTCTGTTTTATCACCTAAGCTTTAGACTCTAAAGTCTAAACCCTGCTGGCCCCACATCTATTAGTGTCTACAATGCTCCCCTGCACGGGGCTCACCCACTCCCGTAGAGGAGTCATGATCGGGGAGATGGAGCTGAGCAAGCAGCTGCCCACAAATATGTTGGGGGATCTGCCTAGCTCTCTTGTTTCAGTTCTTTAAGATGGGTCCTTCCTGCCTCCAAGCCTGAGGCCCCTTTGGCTGGTGACCTGCAGAGACACACCCCCAGGGTAAGTGTGACAAGCTGAGGGGACTTGAGCTTGGCTCAGTGGAGATTTTTCTCTGGTAGCATATCTGTAACCCTGTGTTTTCTCTTTCTACAACCAAGTCCAAATTCATATATGCCTTAAGCCATTTGACTTAATGGAGTTGCTCTAAGGCCAAGTTACTCAGAGGGCTGAGTGGGGTCTGTGAGCACTGAGGCTGTTTGGCTACTGATGGGATTAGAATGGTGGTGCCTAGGGGGAGTGACTGTGGAGACAAAGGGAAGTGACGCTCTGGCCGCATACGCCAAGGTCCTGCTCTCAGACATCCAGTAAAGAACGTTGTATTGGTAAACTGTTACGTGCTCTTTGAGTTCACTGAGATGCTGGGGTGTGCCCTTCATACTTGCAACTCAAGCATGCTTGTGTCGAGTGTCCTCCAACTCAACCTGAGATGGGAAAGAGCCTGATAGAAACACAGTGTTCTTGAGAACGGCTAGAAGGAAACCCATTTCCAACAGAGGTCACTACTGTTTATCAAGTGATATAAAAGTACCTGAAGTGGAAGCGGGGAGCTGGAAGTTCAGCCATAGAGAGGATGCTCAACCAGGAACCCCAGCTGACTGCCTCAACCTCCCCGTCTGTTTCTCCTGGATGGTGTTGTCTACCTTCTGCTCTTCCAGCGGGAAGCTCAGTCATGGAAAACCGGCTCCGCTGTCCAGACTCCAAACAGAGAGTTCGAGCATAGTCACGCCAGCATGGTTTTCTCCGTCTTCTGGAGGCTGAAGATGCCCCAGTTTGGTGGGGTTTTGCTATCTTACTGTCTATCCATTTACTTGTGCAAGCTGTATGCTTAATAAAAGCACTCGTTTGACAAGGAAAGCAGTATCCATAACCACACTGCACAGAACACCATCTCAGCACAGACACCCAAAGTCCTGATTCCTGTGGCCCCCGCCTCCGACGGGCATAGATCTGAGGCCTTTCCCAACCAAACCTTAAGGCAACGTTAACTTCCCCTAGAATCAATTCCAAGCCACTAAGGATGGGACTCCCCTCAGCCCCCTGCTGAGGTGGAGATATGGAGAAGCAGAAAAGGCCCGGACAGGAAGTGTCCTTGATTATTTGGGCTACGTCTCAGGAGTCTGAACACTGTCCAGGAGAGAGGCCCCGGGATGTAACTCATGATCCAGGTGGCAACGACCTCTCCGTTAGCCTGCATGGCCCCGAGAGCCCATGGATCCCAAGGCTAGTAGATGACTAGGTGGGGCCCTGGACTTGAACAGGCCACTCACAGTGTCTACATACAAATCCCCTCAGGCCCCTGGAGCAGGAGTAGACCCCAGGCCTGACCCCCCAGCCCAGCTCTGAGATGCTCCAGGGATGCACTGGGCCACAGCTGCAGCCACCCACAGAGGAGGCTGCGTCCCAGCGCCGGGGAGGCATGTGGCAAAGCAGAGCGCATACTTCTGTCCGAAAATAGATTTTATCTGAAGAAGAAACAGATGGGGAGGGAGTTGGCTCTTTCTTTAATGGAAGGCGCAGGAAGCAAGAGGGAGCCTGCCTGGCCTAGCCCCTTTCCTCCAGTCTCTGAGGACACGCTTGGAAACCCCCACAGACCCTGAGGCACTTAAGCAGCTGGTGAGGCCTGAACAGGCCAGGGGGGAGGTTGAGCAGGTGTCCTGAGGGAGTTGGCTGAGGAATCTGATGTCCCTTCCTCCCTCTGCAAAGTCAGAGGGGTCAGCCCTGGCTGAAGGCACCCAATCCACCAGGCATAGTGTAATTAAGGCCACAGACATGAGCAGGTGAGGGTCTTCCGCTGGGTTCCCTGGTTGGATGGGTGAACAAGGGAGTCCTGGGCGGCTGCCTGGCAACTCCCTCCAAGCTAGCCTAGGACCTCAGCTCTACTGGCCGGGGTTGTTAAGCTGCAAGATTGGCAAGGGAGACCAGTGAAGCATCTAGAATGTAGCTGCCAGGGATTCTGGACTCTACAGCTGATTTCCATTATCTCTACAGCTGACTCTAGGTCTCATTTGGTCAGTGCCTCAAGGTGCCAGCTGTGCCATCGCATCTGATGTCACTGCTCCTAGACTCACTGTCCAGCACCCAAGGGCTAATTTCCCAAGTTTCTTATGGAGACAGTCTGGTCACTTGAACAAACCTATTCTTTTTATCCAGGATAATTATCCTCATAAGACCAGGTTAAGTGGAGTCTTTGGGACCAGAAATGCCTTAGAGAGGGTCTAGATGCACACTCGAGCCAAGGGCACCTTTATTCCCTTCTGGGAAGCATGCCGTCAAGGCCTGGTGTGGACCACAGCAATGTTTCTGTAGGAACAGAGACCCCAGACACACACACACACACACACACACACACACACACACACACACACACAGTGCCTAGGGTGGGCAGTAGCCCAAAATACAGGCTTTTACAAAGCCTTGGTTTGGATTGGAGAAAACCCATGTCCAAATAACACAGTAAGAACGCCCATGCCCAGAAACCATGAGCACCTAAGCCTCAACGCAGCACAGAGTCAACATGCGCAACTATGCCTCAGGGCCGTGAATTGTATGCTCTCAACTCAGGTCACACACAAAACCCTGGTCCAGCAAACTGAGCCGGAACCTGTGCTCTGACTGGGACATGCAGGACCTGCAGCTGTGAAGGTGTGAGCCACGGTGGGATGAGCACCCTTTCTGACACAGGTGTCTAGCAGACAGAGTCTAGAGACTAAAGGTCCTTCAGCGGCAGGAAGCCAGAACACCATGGTCTCTGAATTCTGCTGGAGTATGGAGCTGATGGGTAAGTTCACAGCCATGCTGAAGGCTCCAACCCCAACATCCTCCTGTGGACTCCAGTCATGTCCATGAGCCTGATCCTGCCCACTGGAAGTAGGTAAGGCATCAAGCACTCTGGGGAGGCAGGGCCACACCACCCAGAATACAAAGCCTGCCACTTTATCCCACCCTCCCCGTTGGGAGTGGGAGCTGATGGCCTTCAGAGAGGCCCAGCTTCAGACCCCACTGTCAGAGATGCCCCCTTGAACCAGCACCACAGAGACTGAACCTGAGCAGAAGCCATGAACCCTCTGAGGATTCCAGGAGGTAGATGCTGGAGGGGGCGGGGCAATGCTGCCCCAGGGCTGCTGAAGTCAAGGAAATCGAAGGCCTCCTGTTTTCCACCTGCCTTTTATAAGCCATCACATGGCCATCTGGGATGTTGAGGACCTGGATGCTAGCGTGAAGCTTGGCAAGAGGGAGGCTACGTCCTCCTTGCTGGGGAGACCTAGGACACCTGATGGGACAGCCCACAGGGTGATGGGCATTGGAATGACATTGTGGGAAAGCCAAGGATCACAGGAGCCACACGGCATGCCACATGGTTCTGCACAGCTGCTGGGAGGGGGATGGAAATCGAACCGCAAGCTTCCTGGCAGTCAATGCGAAATGGGGAAGCAACCTGACCTTAAGATGGCAGTAGGTGCTTTTGCCCTGCTTCCCGGAAGCATCCAGGGCAATTCTGGAGGTCACAGGATCTTAGCTTCGTGCTTTTTGGTTAGGAGTTTGAAATGAACAGGGAAGAGAAAGACACCCCCCACCTGCCGCCAATGCTTACCTTGGAAACAAGATAGACCTCTAAAGACAGGACAGCCCCTGGAGATTATTTTGTTCCCTAGGGCCACAGCACATCCCAGAGGGGTGGGGGGGGGACACAGGGAGTGATTCACAGATGTTTCTGGAAGAGTTTCTCTCCCTTCAGTCCCTCACCAGGGCAGTACTGATGTTCAGCTGGAGGTGCAGGACTCCCAGCTGGTCCCACCTCTAGTCTGCCCTCAATCATCCTCCACCAAATAGTGCCTGGGGCCCTTTGTCCCCTTCCTGTGCCCCCTGTAAATATAAAGAGTGGCCCCAGCTGGTGGTCACGTCACCCTCAGGGCAAGGGCTGCCTGGCCACCCTGCTAGATCCAGGCACCTGGTGGCCCTGCACGAGTTCTGGGTCACTTTGCCATAAAGTCCACTCCGCAGATGGACTGTCCGATGACCAATTGGCCATAAATTCAAGCGTTCCATGCTCACTGACAGACTGCCACAGTCACCTCACCATGAAAAGAGGGGATGGCTCACCTCCCATGGCTCCAGGGAGAGCTGGCAGAAACTTTCAGAAGCCCTAGGGGGAGACTACATAGACCTCACTGGAGGGTTACAGACATCAAACAGACAGAAAACAGAGTGTCTGATCTGTCTGATGCAAAATCTAAGAGTGAAGGACCAGTCTCCCTGAGGTTTCTGCAGTGGAGCCTGGAACCCCCTGAGCCCATCGGAGGAGTGAGGAGGACACACAGGCCATGGGGCATGACCTTGACCACGCCTGGTTGACCTCAGTCTTCTTTGCTGTGTCTCAGGCTTCAAACGAAGCACAGGTCACACTGTCTGTGATGAAGGGAGGACCTGGTTTTGGAAAGGCTCAGTCTACATGGACAGACACCTGGATAAAAATACAACCCACAAGGCCTCTCTCTGGGACAGGACCATTGTTCACAGGTCCGCCACCTTCCATCAGGATCTCAGCTGTGTGGCGCTTCTAGTGATATCTTGGATCAATAGGGTAGTCCCCATATCCCTCGTATGCCAGAGTCTGTGATGAAGCCATTGAAATAGCAGCCATGCTCTGTTTTCAGGATTGACACTTGTCAAAAATCTGTGACATACATAAATGTAAAACACCTGCCTTTCTAGGGCCTTTGAGGGACAGTGGTGGCAGAGTACACCCCAGAACCCAAGGGTGAATGACCACCCTCCCTGGACTCTACCTTCAAAATTGGGCCCCTCCCGAGCCATCCCAGAGGCCCATCACAAGCAAGAACTGTCCCTGAGAGACAGAGACCTGGATTCTGGGTGGTCGGACGCTGGCCTGCGTGAGTCACTTGGCCGGTGAGGGAGCCATGCTGGCTCCCCACGCCCACATGTCATGGTCCCAGCCCAAGTGTTTTCCACACTCCTTTGTGTTCCCAACAATTCTAGGAAACTTTTATAACCTTGTAAAAGACGAAGAAGTAAGAATTGGAAGGAGAAGCCTAGCTGACTAGCTGGGGGAGGGTGGGAAGGGGCAAGTTCCTCAAGACAGGACCACGGAAGGAGAGCAGCCAGCTCAGGCTGGCTCCTTCTTGTGCTCTGAGCCTTGGGTCCCTTAGACTTGGCTCCCCTCCCTTCCAGATTTAGGCTCTTCCTAAGAGGGAGACACTGACTCCACCAACAACCCTCCTCACTCAAGGACACATTCTGATCTGTAGGAAGGTGTCCTTGTGTTCACCAGAGCCCCGCTGCTGCCGCCTCCCAGCCTGACCTCCTGGGGACTATGGTCTCACTGCAGTCTCTGCACTGCAGGCTCTGCACTGAAGGCTGTCAACCCTCATCGACTCTCTCCCAGCAGGGTCCTATCCACATTTCTGTCCTCTGGCAGTGCAGGCTGCTTGGGTAGCCAAGCACGTGTTTCTGGTGCAATCGCAGGCAGATCCGGTTCATCCTTTCTCTATGGCTCAGCAGGTTTGGGGAGAAGGGAGATTGCAGCTCGTGGGCCCAGCCTCCATTTTGAAGGGGTGGCCGTCTCTGTCCGCTTGGTGTCATGAGGTCTCTCTTCCTGAATATAGACTCTAGGGCCTTGATTTAGGGCTGTTGTAGAAACATTGTAGCTCGGTTCTTTGAGAAAGAAAGAACACATGAAGGTCAGCTACAGCACCATGAATCTCTAATCCCAACAGAGGCAGCTGGAACTCTGTAAGTTCGAAACAAATTTGGTCTACTTAGCAAGTTCCATGCCCCTCGGGGCTACACCCACTGCTCATGGGAAGATATGAGTTTGCATGAGAGGAGGAGGTGGGGGTCTCAGTAGCTCCTGCACCCTAAAAACTATTTAACACTTTCAGGATGCTTACTGGCGCTTGCTTCTGACAAGGGAGCATGAATGAAGACTAAGAGTCCAATGTCACAGCAAGAGCATTGTGCTTTGAGAGACTGAGGCGCAGGGAAAGGTGGTTTGAGAGCTGACAATGTCATCAAGGCTCTCACTCAGCTGTGCGGTGAGGCTGTGTGCTAAATGTCATCATTTTGCTTATTTAGTGTGCCTCTTCTTTGAGATCCAGAGGATGGATGGCCCAGAGACAGGCTAGAACCAAACATGCCTAGAGAAAAGAATGTAGATGTAATGATGCCTATTGATATTCTGCTATACTCACAGATTGGTGCCTAGTCCAGTAGTCATCAGAAAAGCTTCATCCAGCAACTGATGGGAACAGTGCAGAGACTCACAGTCAAACATTAGGCCGAGCTCAGGGAATCCTGCTGAAGAGAGGGAGGAAGGATTGTAGGAGTCAGAGGGGTCAAGGACATCACAAGAAAATTCATAGAATCAACTACCCTGCTAAACTGGGTTCAGAGAAGTTCACAGAGACTGAACCAAGAACCAGGGAGTCTGTATGGTGCCGACCCAGGCTGTCTTCATATATGTGACAGTTATGTAACTTGGTCTTCTCGTGGGACTCCTAGTAATGGGAGCAAGGACTGTCTCTGGCTCTTTTGCTGGCTTCTGGGACCCTATTCATCACACTGGGTTGTCTTGCCCAGCCTAAACACAAAGGGAGGTGCTTAGTATCGCTGCACCTTTGGTATGGCATGTTTTGTTGATATCCATGGGAGCCTGCCCGAAGAGGAGAGGGTGAGGGGTAGTGGCAGGGGTAAGGTTGGGAGGGGAAGGACTGGAAGGAGAGGAGGAAATGAGGGAGGAGTAACTGTAAAAAAAAAAAAGAGTATGTCTCCTAAAGTTTCGACAAGAAAAGGTATACTACTTTGTAACAGGGAAAACCAAATGTTATTCGCTAAAACAGGAATGCATGTACAGAAAAGGTACTGGCTGGCTGGGACCAATCCAACATCCCCTGGAATGGGTTTGTGCTGATGATGACTCTCAGACTCCTCCAGAATGTTCCTTGCAAAGTTTCTCACCAGGATGGCAGAGATTCTGAGGTCCTGGGCACCCACAGCATCCAGGCAGAGGCAATGTGGTCCCTGCCCTCAGGATAGTTCCAGCCCAAGGAGATGCAACCAAGTGTAGAAAGTGACCTGCAGCCCAAATTCCAGCCAGGCTGGCCTAGCAATGTGACCATTGCTGTCTGCAGGGACCAAAGCTCTCCAGGACACTGATTGCATCTAGCTTGGCACAGAAGGAGTGGGAGGTCCACAGACAGGCTCCCCTACAAAGCCCTACCCTCCATGTACAGACACGATGTGAGAAAGGCTGATCTGGGAGGGTGCTCGCAATGGAGGGGCATAACCCCGTTAGGTTCTACACCCCAGTTTGAGTCTTCTTGTTCTTCATGCCTTCACAGTTCCCTGGACCCGCTGCTTGGGAGGTCTCCTTCCCCCAAAAGGGACCTTGTGGCCCAGCTTGGTAGGGAGCTGGGAAACCAAAGCTGAAGAGAAGTGACCCCACCTTGAACTCTGCTGGCAAGGAAGTGCAGTCCATAAGGAGAAGGGGAGTCTGGGCTTCTTCACTCTCTTGGGTGGTAAATCAACCTGGGAACAGGCAGCAAGGTGGGAGGACAGGGTGGGCCAGCCAGGGCTCTGGCAGAGGAGGTCTGTTTAAGGGAGTGGGAGGAAGACGAACAGTGTGTGTGTGTGTGTGTGTGTGTGTGTGTGTGTGTCCACGGACACACAGGTATGTGTGTATATCAATGGGTGGGGTAGCTTGTGTTCTCCTGCAGAAACTGATTTGTCTACTTTAAAGTTATTGCAACTTGAATCAGAGATGAGAGGTGGAGTGGGGAACCTAGGAAAGATAAGATTTCCCGTACCCTCAAAGAGGGGCTCCCCAAGTCTCTCCAGCCACACCAAAGGCTGTGGAGACCTTCTGTCTTCCTCCCCCAAATGTCCTCTCTCCTGGAGAGGTGAGTCTCCTACAGTTAACCCTCTGAATGCAAACTGACCCATCCCCGGGGACCTCCCTCTCCGGGAGACCTTGCCAAGGGACTGGCAGGACTGCAGGGAAAACTAACACTGAGGTGCGGCAGCCCTGGTGGTCCCTACCATCCATCCATCCACCCATCCATCCATCCATCCATCCATCCACCCACCCACCCACCCACCCACCCACCCATCCATCCATCCACCCACCCACCCATCCATCCATCCATCCATCCATCCATCCATCCATCCATCCATCCATTTGAGTCACGGCACCTGTAGGGTCAGGGCGGCAGGGTAACACAGCTGTGAAGACAGCAAGCTCCCCACCGCGGGTCAAGGGTTTCATCAGAGCAGTGAGAAAAGATGCTATCTCTGGACTGTGCGAGAGGTCCTGAGTGGAATAAGCAGGCAGTGTGGCTATGGTGACTAAAACCCAGCAGCCATGAGAGGTCCTAACGGGGGACACCTGAGCTCTGGGGACCCCTATGACGTCAGTTCAGGAGCTTGCTAGGAGGGGACAAGTGACCACGGGCGCAGTCCTATCAGACTCCACCGCACCTCTTGTCCTGTTCTTCAGAGGTGGCCGTGATGCCCAGGGTTGCTTTGCACCCCCGCTTCTTACATCTCCCTCCCCATTTCGCCTGTTTGTGTCCACTGCGTAGGTGCATGCGGGAGCCAGAGGTCACCCTCAGGTGTCATTCTGGTGTCTCATGGGGCTGGAACTCTCCTATTAGGCTAGGCTGCCAGCGAGTACCAGAGATCTGCTTCTCTAAGCTTCGCTGATGATCTGGGGTTACAAGTGCCATTACATGAGCTCCGGGATGGAACTTAGGTCTTCATGTTTGCAAGGCAAGCAAGCATTTTACCAACCGAGCCCTTGACACATTTTTAAAGCCCTTCCCCGGGTACCTGTGCTACCCTGAAAAGTCCATAGGGCCAAGCCTTGAAACAGAGGTGGAGGAAGAGGCCTCGAAATGATGACCTGGCAGGACTGGCGGGTCCTGGGGCCCCTTCCACTGCTCTGGAGGTTCATTAGAATTAGGCAGGACTCTTGTGAGCTTGCGGATAGACCGGAAGAGGAGCTGGAGGGACAACGACATCTTCCAGCCTCAGATCTGAGCCACAGGCTGGTGACCAGAGCTTCCCTCTGTCTGAGCATTAGGCCTGAGGGTCCCGGTGCCCGCCTGCAATGTGAGCTGTGACAACTCACTCAGCCCTGCAGATGCAGCCAGATGTTTGGGATGCAGTGAAATGCTAGTGTAGGCAGGGGCAGGGCGGGGGAGGCTTCTGGGACCTCCAGCCAGATTTCTGACATCCTTGTGAAAAGCAACTATCAAGATGTAGGCCAAATTTCCTCCTTAGAGACCAGAGATGGGGGGATATGCGAGGGAGGGCACCAGAGACCAGATGTGGTAGAGCAAATGTGGAGTGTACGCTGGGCTCTTGGTGCAGAAGGCCGAGGGGAGTCAGCTTGCTAGCCTAGGACACTCACTGTGCAGGGAAGAAAGGATGTCCAGGAGGGAGGAAGTGGCTGGAAAGAACTTTAACATGACGTTAAAAAAAAATCTGTGTCATGTTGAGAGTGTGCAGCCACTGCCTGCTAAGGATGGAGGACAAGCAGGGCCTCTCAGGGGCCAGTCGGGGAGGAGAAGGGAGGGCCGCACTCCCGGCCTCTGGCAGCTGTGCTCTGAGCTCTGCCCTTCCTTCTGTGGTGAGTTTGTTTTTCTTTAAGGAAAAGAAGACCTCTCACTGATGTCACCCAACAATGGCACACACCCTGCTCAGCCAGAGTCTTGGGTGGTCACTTCCTCAAACACTTGTTTCCCTGGTTGTCATGGTTCCCTGGTTGTCATAGTAACATAGGCCTGAGGCCAAGGGGCAGGGCTGAAGGACTGGAGGAAGGAGCATCTTCCTTACCCACATCCCTTCCTCCAGTCACATCCAGCACCCACCTTCCCCGCAGGTGTTAGCAGGTGCCCTCTGTAGACTAAGCTCTATGGGGACCCTTTCTGGTCCATTCCTTAGTGTTGCACAAGACACCACCCACAAAACTGGCATCCTTGCATTTTACTGTTTCCTTCTGAAACACGGCCCTGCACAACTTCTCCATAACACTCCAGCCCAAATTCCACAGCACTCTCCTGCTCAGGCCCTGGCAGGCAGCACCCACTTCCCTTCTCCACCTTGAGGAGAAGCATGGTTGCAAGCCACAGCGTCCCAGCAGAAGTCGCTGGTCCAGGTGATGGTGCAGGGCTGGGACTCTGGTTGGTTCTATACCCATCCATCAGATCTCAAAAATCACTCTCCCCGGTGGTAGAAACATTTCTTTAAAAGAGCCTCGACGGAGCCTTTACCAAGTGGAGTGCTATGGCCAGAGGCTGACCACCACACCCATCCTCCTTCTCCCCCAGGACGGCCAGTACTGAGGCAGACCTTGAACCTCCTGGGCTCAAAGTAGTGACTGAAGCCCCCAGGTTGTGGGGCAGGCAGCCACTTCTCAGCTGAAAGGGAGAGTATATTCAAACTGCTGACCTCCACCCCCAGGGCACTGCAGCTGGGCTGGGCCCCCTGTGGTGCAAGGGCTCACCTACATCCTAACTTCCAGGGGAGGATGCTGAGAGAGACTGGGCCTTGGGGAAAACACAAGACCACTGCTGTGAACCCTGAAGCAACAGAGATTCTGCAACAGTTATCTACACACTTAATGGTTTTAAAAGACCCCCATCCACTCATTTGGTACTAAATCAATTATAAGGCATTGAAAAATAAGTTTAACACAGAACCTCACCCACTAAACAAAGTAATCTATGGTTGACAGCTGTAAGTGGCTGGGCAGGACCCATGCCAGTGTGCCCAGAGCATAACAAATGTTGGGTATTCCTGCCACAGACCACATGCTGGTACAACCACACATCATGGTACCTTTGTCTGGTTCGTGTAGATGTATGTGATATTTTTCACAGCTGCATACTATCTGTGTGTATAGATATACCATAGTTGAACAACTATCCCTTGAACACTGAGAATTTAGCTTGTTCCTCTCTCTCTCCTTTTCACTGAAGCTTTATGTACATACATTGCAAATTTCCCGTTTTTCAAGAGGGACTTTAAAATCAGCCATATAAATGTCCAATTGTGAGAAGGAGAATGAAGCAGACCCGAGGTCACGGCTAATCCTCCCTCACCCCCCCCCCAGTTTTAGCAGAGAAAATTATGCATGTTTGGGTTTGCCTCCATAAGTCAAATTCCTAATGCATAGCTCTCCTTCATGCAGCAGGGAGTTCTGTCTCTTTTATGAGTCATCCAAATCCCACAGGTGGAAATGCTTCACAGAGCAGATTAAAATGAGTCAAGATAACTGATGCGCATTGGCCGGGGTGAGCACTCCCACAAGGAAGTGGGAATAAGGGTCACTTCTGAACCCAGAGGCAGCTGAGCCGCCCACCACCAGAGCAGAGCAGGCAGGGAGGCCTGGTAGGGGCTACACAAAGTGTCTGCTTCGACCTCCTCACCAGGAGGACAAGAGAGATGCCTTCTGCAGGAAGGACAGTCTTCCAAGTGAGTGCTTTGGTTAGCCACTGCCAGCTCCAAAGTCTGTCCCTATCCAAGCGTTGCCTCTGAGGTAAAGTCCTGGCTTACAGCTGGGCAGCCACAGACTTCTTCCACAGGGGAATATGACCCGGCCCCACCTGTAACCTGCCTCAGCCACACAACACACCTGTGGTTCCCGGTCTGTGTCGCTGAGGAAACTGTGTGCCAGGATGGTAAAGAAGCCTGACTCTTGGTCACCCGTGTGTCAGCACAGGCGCCATGGTGACACTAGAGAAGGTAGTCCCTGTCCTAGCTCCAGCACACTCCCTCCGATAGCCACCCCGACTGGGCCCCGGCCTGCAACAATACTTGCCATCACCCCTCAGGCTTAGCCTGCCTCACTGCAAAACATTTCCAGCTCACACCCCAGACAGCAGCGACATGTCCCCTGCAGCATGGTCAGGGGCAGTCAGCGTGCTGAAGGGAGGTTTGGCTTGGGGAGGCCACAGAGCCCTGGATGCAACAAGGGAGCAGACTTATTCCATTATCACTGTGCCCCTGTGCCCCCATCAGATTGTCACTCCACGGAGGAGGACAGAATGAGATGTTTAAACTGTTGGAGGGACTTTGCACAGGCGCTAAGGTCTCTGTCTAAAGGGTTGTTACAGCCTCACCATTAGCCTGCCCATTGCCCTGCCATGGCTTTCCTGTATCAATGAAATCACCCTTTGGAGGGTATGGCGGTTTGAAAGAAAATGACCCCCAAAGGGAGGGCCTTTAATAGGAGGTGTGGCCCTGTTGGAGAAAGTGTGCTGCGGTAGGGGGTGGGCTTTGAGGTCTCTTTTCCTCAAGCTTCTTCGGGGTGACGGTCAGTCGACTTCCTGCTGCCTTCTGGTCAAGATGTAGCACACTCAGCTCCAGCGCCACATCTGCCTGGACGCCGCCATGCTTGCAACCATGATGATAATGGACCAAACCTCCGAAACTGTAAGGGAACCACCCCAAGTCAATGTTTCTCTTTATAAGAGCTGTCATGGTCATGGAGCCTCCTCACAGCAATAGAAACCCTAACTAAGACAGAGGGTCTGTGTTGCAGCCACATAGCGCACACACAACTGTGGGTGAGGCGCTGCCAGCAAGCCTGTCCCAGAGATCGGATTCCGTCATCATTGCAGCTGCCTCTGCTTCTGAACTCCACTGGAAAACCTGCATCTCCCCCCAATAAGTAAGTACCTGAGTTTCTCCAATTTGGGTTCCACAAAACACTGATCTGCAGGGCTGTTCGGGTTTTTTGTTTGTTTGTTTGTTTGTTTTTTAAAGATAAAACAGGGGAGGGTTCTGTGTTCAAATAGGTTTGGGGAATGCAGCCCTGAAACGAGCCTGGTGAGCCCAAGCATACAGTTCAAAGTGTCCCCCAAACCTCCAATACAACACTGGTCTGCCACTTTGGGGAGACATTCACCACAGCTCCCTGACAGGTCCATGGCCTAGAGGACAGAGGTCTAGGATTACTGCGTAGATACATCACCTTGGGGAGTTGTGGCATCCAGATAGTGGGTCGTAGATGAGGTAGATGGGTCTTTGGGGGGGGGTCCAGCTATGCACCCATAGTGTGAAGCCTATGAAAACACTTTGTGCATTTAAAAAAAATGACCCTGGGAAGTATTTGGTTGCATCCATAGGACCCAGCTAAGCAAGCCACACATTGATAAAAGAGAAATCAGTGTGAAACACCCAGTTAGCGCTGAGCTAACCCTCATCTCTGCAAAGTCACTGGGCATCAAAGCCACAGACTCATTCTAGGACATTTGCCTAGTGACGGGGACTCCACAAGCACAGGCACCACAGGTTGGGCAGCCACCAGTGCCCTGGGATGCTACTGGTCACATGACTTCTTGGATTGCCCCCAAATCCTCAGGAAGCTGCTTTCTGTCCCTGGAGGAATCACTAAGGAGCTACCCACAGGAACCACTAAACTCAGGAGAGAGCACAAAGGTGTCCTCAGCCTGATCCCTGCATCCAGGCCAGACCCTGGAGCCCAAGCAGCCCCCCTTTTACTAGCCAGAGCCACCCTGCACCTTCTGCTGGTAGAGTCCCTGACTGTGCCGGTAGCAGAGGACCCTGGGGTGGGACTCCAGAGGAGGGAGCAGCCTCAGGTGAGAGGCAGCACTCTACCACAGCACGTGTGCTTGTGCGTACAGTGACCCGCGCGACACCGCACTGTCACGCTAAGCACACAGGAACCAAACCACATTTGCCCCAGCTGCCTGGCTTGATGGTTTGTAATACGGTGACCCAAAGGCCTGCTTTTAAGTGCTTTTCATTTTGTAACTTGGCTTTAGTGGCTGTGATTGGTGGAGAGGAGATTCCTTCCAAAGTCACAGACATCTAAATATTAGGGGACCATAATCACACATTGATCTTTAAACCCCACTGGGTGGCTTTGCATGGGCTTGTTTATTTCCCCCCGTATTTTGTCTGCATTCATGTCCCCCCGCTAATTGGGATTTATTGTTGCAAGTTAATTGAGAGGAGAGGCGTGAGTTTGTAATTCTTTACTATATGGGTTTGCGTCTCACAAGATCTCTTCATCTGGGAGACTTTCAATGAAGTTAGAGAAAATTCTGTCCTTAAGTTAGAAACCGAAATCTTAGAAGTTTTGTAGATGGAAAAATATATACTTAAAGCCCCAAAATTATACAACAGTGGAGTGTTCCCACAAACATCAGTTTGCAAAGTACAGTTGCTATAGATTTGTTTTCTTACACCCTGCCTCCAAAAGGAGGGGGACAACCAAAAACACAAGAAGAACTATTCTTTCTCTTCTACTAAAACTTTGGCTTCGCCACAATGGACAGACTTCTCGGATCCCTACAAAGTCAGTGCAGCCACTACTGGAGGGTCAGGGAGCAAACGCTTGTATCAAAGTATAAGAGCAAAGCCGGACCCCATCCTGTCCTTGGGGAGGCCAGGCTAGGGCACTCGGGGCGTTGAGGAGTTCCCCCTGCCGTCCTGTTTCAGGCCAGTGACAGCTGTGGCTGGGCACCCTCGGGTCACACTCACAGGGTTCACTCACCCTGAGGGGAAGGTGATTGTCACCCAGAGACCAGGGCACAGGGCAGAGCCCAGGGATGAGCGAGGCTGGTCTAGGAAAAGAGGCAGAACCCAGTGCTGTCCAGGAAGTATTGGTGGGCAGGTATTATTTTCTTTGTCTGAGAAGGGAGGACGGGCAGAGCTCCTCCCAGGCCCTTGGGTTGAGACATAACTTTGCCTTTTCTACTTGTTAGACATTAAGGCTATTCTAGCAACAGACCTGAGTGGTGAATTAATTAAGGACCTAGGAGTGGCCATCTAGTGGGTAGGGGAGGGGTGAGGTGGAAGGAGCATGGGAGTAGGGATGTCATTGTGGCCTTCTAAACCCATGGCCAGTGGAGCAGGGCTACAGTAGTGCCTTGACTCCTGACTTACATGCTAAGGGGAGAAAGCAGACCCATGTCCTAGCTGTAGAGAATTCCAGAAGCCTGGGTGCTCAATGGCATTTAAAGAAGCTGGCATCTCGAATCACAGAGTCCAGGCTGGCAGTGTCTGTGAAGCCAGGAATAGGTGCAACAGAGAGACAGAAACAGCAGAAGAGACATGACCCAAGGTCGCTAATCAGAAGTACAGGCTCTCCAAAGCTAAGAAGACAGCAGAGTGAGCTCTCCCCAGAGGGGTGGGCATTCTGCATAGGAAGCCCAGGGGACTGGCAGAATTCTAGTTTCAGCCATGAGACCGGGATCTCACTATGACATACCAGGCTCTGTGCACACACCGCTGCCTCGCTGACAGAACATTCTGGAAACAGCAGATCCATTCTACGGTCCTAGAGAAAACAGTTTGGTCAGAACTTGGTGGTGCAGGTCATTAGGACAGTCCATTCTGTTACATTCCAACTTCAACAAAGTCAAATGAAAAATGGCAGTTTCCCTGTGAGAAAACAAAACAAAACAAAAAACAAAACAAAAAAAACCCAGCGATTGTTTTCTAACCATAAACGACATGGTACCAAAACTACTGGACAGTTACAGTGTGTGAAGCAAGGTGGTGGAATCTCACCTGCAGACACCAGCGGTGGAACTACAGCCAGGAGGCCAGGCCCAGCGGTGGCTGTGGCACTAGCTAGTGGAGTGAAAGATAATGTTTTTTGATGGTGTCTCTGTGTAGTCGAAGCTACTCCTCAGCCTCAGCTGGGGTTACAGGTGTGGATCTCTAGGTCTGACCGTGGTGGACACTTGGGACCAAGGAAGATACCTCACCCAATAAAGCGCGCCCCAGAACCTCTCTTAGAACAAGCAGGCGGAGAGTGGTTGCTCACTTGGAATGCCAGTGCTGGCAAAGTAGAGACAGGTGAATTCCCAGGACTCACTGGCAGCTAGCCTAGCACACTTGGTAAGCCCTCAGCACGAGGGAGTTTCGGGATCTCCAGAGGACTGCCATCTACCCATACTCCTGCCTTCCCCATTTAGACTGGACTGCAAACAGATATTTGTTTGGGTGCATCTGCCCCATGCCCAGCAGCAGTGCGGGACCTGGGAGGGCAGCAGTGTCCACACCTGAGAGCCCAGCTCACAGCTGATGCGGAATCAGTACTTAGAATGCAGTCAGTAAATGAAGCAGGAATTCTTGCAGGGATGTCGAAGTGGGTCAGGGAACCCTAGGTTGGTCTGGAGGGAGGCCAAAGCCTGGCACAGGTTAAGGTCCATGTGGGCAGAGTAGACTAGCCATGGAGAGTGAGAGAAGCCCTGGGATCCAGGGGCGCAAAGACACAAAGCGGAGTGCAGGGCAAGGTCCCACTTTTCAGGAGCCACAGGGATGTCAGCACTTGGCACAGGGTGAGACTCAGTCAGGGCTCCTGCTGTCTACCCCAACACTTGGGAGCTCAAAGGGCCTGATCGCAGACTTAAAAAACATGTACATACGTATTTGTACATGTATATGCAATAAAATTCAACATACTCCCAGCCACCCTTATCTGATGGGCTGGAAGCTCCTCTAGGGGAAGATGGATAAGGCTCGTGGGAGAAAAGGATGTAATTGATCAAAAGTGGGGATGGAATGACAGGGATGGGGATGCAGTCATGGTGTGGGCAGTGGCAGCTCCATCAACCTGCAGTGGCAGAGAGCCTCGGAGCCCATGCAGATGCTTCTTGGTGCCCGACTGGCCCCTGAGTTGGATCTTTGATTAGTGGGTATTAGTCTGCACATGTCCTGCCCAGCAAACACCTTGTTTTGTTCCTGTCCCCATCCCCAGGTAACACGATGGCCCTGTAGAAGTATAGACTTCTGGGTCCCGCTTACAGAGCTCCGGTTTCTGAGGACAGAGGTGTGTATTAGCAAAGTCAGCTAGCGTGTGTGTGTGTGTGTGTGTGTGTGTGTGTGTGTGTGTGTGTCTGGGGGATGATACACTTCAGACCCTCAGAGGAGCCCCTGGGTTTTCCGAGAGCTGGCCTGAGCCCACACTGTTCTGTAGAGCAACAGTCTTTCCCGCCAGGACACTGAATCCCAGGAGGAACACTCCGAGGGCTTCACCTGAAACTGTAGAAACAGTAATGCATCCAATGGGGACAGTTTCACCAGCGTGGCACTGCTCTTCTGGCCTTGTGACTGGCTTTCCTCTTTGCCTGGACCACACTCTCACACCCCAAAGTCAGCCTTCTTGCTGGGAAAGATAGTCTGTTGATGGAGGGACTGCATTCTTCGGACTGGACTGTAGACAAGTCTGTGGAGCACCGGCTCATGAGGTCAGGGACTGATGTGGGAGGGCCCAGCCCACTGGGGGCAAAGCAACACCTGGGCAAGTGGTCTTGGCTGGTATAAGAAAACAGGCTGAGTAAGTCAGGGGGAGCAAGAGAGTAAACACCTCTAGGTGGCCTCTGCTTAGGTTTCTGCCCCTTCTTGAGCTTCCCTTCTGGAAACTGTAAGGTAAAATCCACCCTTTCCTCCCCAGGTTGTTTTTGGTCATTGTGTTTTTTTACCATACCTCAGTCTCAGCTCCTGCCTGAGCGTACAGAGGCCGCTGTAAAAAGCCAAGCGCTTGGTGGCTTAACCGCAGTAGGCAATTTATTCTTCCAGGTGTGGAAGTAAAATGTCCCAAATCGTGGTGGCTGGGTTGGTTCTTTCTAAGGCATATGCCAGGCCTCTCTCCATTATTGCGTGGCTGCTGGCCCTGGCGTTGCCTGGTTTAGAGAGAAGACAGACCAGGGCTTGCCTGCATCCTCAAATGGCCTTTCTCCTGTCTCATAAGGATGGTTTCATGGAATTCAGAGCCCACACTAAACCAGAGAAAGACCCTTCACCCATTCTGCTCACACACAGACTTCAGAGGTGACACTATTGAACCCGTAATTCTGTTTATGTCACAGTCACAGGAGCTGAGACAGTCACAGGCAGACACAGCCAGCTTGGGAGGGCTGGTGAGATAGTGGGGAACATACATGACAAAGACCCAGCTGCTTCAGGCATCCTCTCACAGGGACAGAGGGCAGCGTTCTGCCGAGCCAAGCCCACTGGATCCCGTGGTGTCCCTAAGAAGTTCAGTAATTAGAGCTTGCCTCTTCTGAGAGACAGTCACGAGAACCACGCCTACATTACAAGTTGTCAACATAGAAACATACCATTCCCAGCCTATACTAAACACAGTTAAACATCAGAGTAACAAAGAGTGGCTGTGTTCCACACGGGACTGGGGCACAGCCTTCAGGATGGACCTGGGCGTACTGTGGCCTGCACTAAATGTCCACCTTCCTGAACTCTGGGCCTGCTGTCAGAATATGGATTCTCCGAGGACGTCTCGCTGGCTTGTGCCCCTCTGCTGGATGTCAGATGGGATGTTCTGGAAGTCAAGCTTTTGTTTGCCTGTGGGTTTTTTTTTTCCTCCCTTGTCCAGTTTCAAGCAGATCACCTGGCTCTTTGTGATTTTTTGGCTTTTGGGAGTTTTGTTGTTGTTGTTTCCAAGCACAAAGCCAGAGCAGCTCGAAGCCAAAGGCCCTCTGCCTTTTGTAAAAGTCTAACCCTGTTTCATAAACAGAAAGCCTAGGGAGAGCGGGGGGGGGAAGGCGAGGGCTGGTGTCCTTACCCACCGAAGGTCTGGCACACTGTGCCCAGGTTCTCACCCATGGCAAGGGGTTTCAAGCACCAGGCAAACACAGCACACAAGTGTCTGCCAGTGAAGCACTCCAGGAAAATACCAGTGGGCAGGGCCCTCTAGGACAGTCCTGGGCCTTTGCTGCCAGTGTGGTGTGTTTGCTGCCGGCTGCACAGGAGGACTCAGTGTTGGGTCTCAGTTGGTTTCAGAAAACAGAGACGGAAGTCCTCTGGTTTGAAAGTGTGCACTATGAGACCACGTTTCTACTGAGATGCAAAGCAGGAGAAGATTCATAAAGTCTGGAGTCCGAGCCACAGCCCCAAAACAAGGCAAAGACCTCAGAACAAGATAAAGGGGAATAGGCTGAGAGATTCCCACGGTCCCCAAAGGGAAGAAGTGGAATGGAAGTCAGATCAATGCTTCCTGCAGATAACCTCACCTCTGTGATGCAGGCCCAGAAGTGGGAGCCTACCATCCCAGCAGTGGCTGTGATCCACCTCACACTCAGCCTGGCAGAGAAGAGTCCCTGCAAGCTGGGTGGAAACTTGAGTGTGGCAGGCCCTCTGCATGGGGAGAGAGGAGGGTGGGGGAAAGATGAAGGCACAGCAAGAATCATCGACAAATAGCCCAAAGTGAGGTTTCCAGCATCTGGAAGAGAAAAGCAAGAAACAGCCTAAAAAGAGCAGCCGGGTGAGCAGAAAATGACAGAAATGCGGTGTTCAGGAGTGGCTAACACAGAGCGCAGCCAGTCAGTAACCCTGGACACAATACTCACAGGAAAAGAAAGACCAGTGATGGAAAACACTAGACCAGCGGTTCTCAACCTGTGGGTCATGACCCCTTTGGGGGCGTTCAAACAACTTTTAGGGATCGCCCATGACCATCAGGAAAGCAGATATTTACATTATAAGCCACAACAGGAGCAAAATCTCAGATATGAAGTAGCAAGAAAATAATTTTGTGGTTGGGGTCACTACAGCATGAGGAACTGTATTAAAGGGTCCTGGCATTAGGAAGGTTGAGGACCACTGCTCTAGACCACACATGGGGAGGTACCAGGAAGGTGGGGACAGACGATTCCCAAGATCCAATGTGAGTCAATATGAAAGCCAAAGCATGACAGAGGCCCCTGAGGTGGACTGGCTACTCACCTCTTCCAGGCCTCCAGTAGAGAACAGGAGGAAAATGGGACTCTGGTGTCTCCACACTGGAGTAGCATGGGCTTCAGACAGAGCCCGCACTCCACCGGATAAGCGTGCAACTCCAGTCCCGTGCAGCATGCAAAGGTTCTCCCCGGAATCGGTACTTGGCTATGGAAACATGAGGTAAGCTACACAGACCACCTTTTCTGGTTTGGGAGGGGGTACAGGGGCTTGAGGGCTGCATTTTAGGGAAGGAGCGTCCAGATGATGCTGGCATGTCTAGAAACGTCACAAAGGTAAAACGCAAGCAAAGGAGCCATGCTAGAGGAAAGTTCCCGGAAGAGGAGGGAATGGTTTCCGCTGTTTTATACTCCCCACCCCTGTAAGTGGGTTTAGATTCCTGTACAAGAGCTGACATCATAGGACCCAACCTCTCTCTCCTATGTGCAAGGACACAAAACAAATGACAGAAACAAGGGGGCTGCTTTATTTATTAACACAAGAGCGAAAGGAGGTTGTGGACCAGGACAAGCAAGACAGATTTAAGCAGCTTTGTTCACAGGCTTCCTGGACAGTGACTTTGGGGTGACAAGTCAGCCCTGGCTCTCAGGGTTTACACAACATTCACCCTACATGCCACAGTCGCATGCCATATTCACTGGGACCAAGATGCAAGCGGAGGGAGCAGCCTGTATCTGAGGTCCTGGTGGCCAGGCCACCCGATACCTCCCGCTCCTTCTGAGGAATAGGCCCCACACCCCTGCCCCGGGTCTCACGCCTGGAGTGAGATACAAGTGCTTGGGAAAGGGGTGACCCTTTCCCCACAGTGTGGCAGTGAAGGGCAAGAGTGGTTGTGGGTATATCATCCAGACACAAATAGACCAGTGTGAAGGTCATACTGAGACCCAGAGGGCAGAAGGAGGTCTGAAGAAGACAGGAGGAGGAGACTAGGGGCTGGAAGTAGAGTCCCCGGTAGTCAGGGAGGGACTCATGGTTGAGGAAGGTGGCAAACAGGTGTGTCCTGGGGGGGTCCCCAGAGCTGCTCTGACCTGGCCACATTTCACTTCTTTGACTTCCTGGGCTTCACCCTCCTCAACTCTGCTCCTTGAAGCAAGGATGATCTGACCAACTAGGTTTTCCTGCTCGGCGTCTTTTAGGACATTTGACAGGACTCTGGGATCTCAGGATGGAGCCTGAGTTGCTGAGCTCCCAGCAGGTGCTGCTGCACAGAAGCCTTTAACCTCCATTTTCCATCCCAAGAGTGAACCGCGGGGCCAGGCTGTGAGCCACACTTAGCGTGGAGCTTTAAGGCAGATTTCTCATTGTGGAGATGCTGCTTGTGGGCAGGCAGCACCTAGTAGACATACATCCCAAAGGGTTGGCTCTCTGATGGAGTTGGACACCTGTCCAGGTTCAGCTGTCCTCCCTGTTCGAGGCCACCACACTGCCACTGGTCCCCTCCCATTTGGCTTTCTCAATCCACTTCCGGGAAGTGAGCCTATCCCAAGTTTGAGAGACAACACATGGAAAACCGACATAATACTTGTGCCGGCTGGTCCTACATCAACTTGACACACAAAATAGAGTTATCTGAAAAGGGGAACCTCAATTGAGAAGATGCCTCTATAAGATACGGCTGCAAGGCATCTTCTTAATTAGTGGGTGATGGGGGAGGGCCTAGACCATTGTCGGTGGTTCCATCCCTGGGCTGGTGGTCCTGGGTTCTATAAAAAAGGAGACTGAGCATGCCATTGAGGAGTGAGCCAGTAAGCAGCTCACCTCCATAGCCTCTGCATCAGCTCCTGTCTCCAGGTTCCTGCCCAATTTGAGTTCCTGTCCGAACTTCCTTTGATGATGTACATACATGGATATGATGTTCCGTAAGTTGATGACAATGATGATGTTCCATGAATATGGAACATGTTCAATATGAACAATATGCAATATGGAAGTGTAAGCAAAATACAAAATAAACCAGTCCGTTTCCAACTTGCTTTTTGATCATGGTGTTTCATCATAACAACAGAAACCCCACCTAAGTCAATACTTGAGCCTTATTGTTTGTTGAGACACCCATGTAAGTATTCAAATCCTGTGTGTGAGTGGGTCCCGAAGGGATTTTTAAGAAGGATCATGCCTCTCTGGGCTGGGGACAAGTGGGCCAGAGGCCAGTCCTTCTTGTGGGGCACATTGCCAGGGAGGCTGGAGTGTGAGATCACCTGCAGTGGCTGAGCCATTTCCTGTGAGACCAGAACACGGGCAAGCCAGGCACGCAGCTGGATCCCTTGTCTGCAGACCCCTTGGATCCTTTTTCTTCCCTCAGGCTTAGTGAGCAGCATTCTCTCCTGGGGTCCGGCCTTCATACACTCTACAGTCAGAAGACTCTGGCTTGGGGAAGGCTGCTTGCTCCCTGTTGGCTTCCGGAGCCATCACAGGCATCTTAGATGTGGTCATTCGCACAGCTTTCTGCCTGAGCCAGTGGGTAGGAACCCGGGGTTTGTGTGAAGGGTCCTCTTAGCCCTGCCAACTGGCAGCCATGTTCTTGACTCTCTGGCTTGTGGTAATCTCTCTCACAGGAGCCAAGAGCAACAGTTTGGGACTAGGCTGGGACGAACGGTTGGCATCTCTCCACCATTCTTGGGAATGCGAAGAGAGCATGTTGCTGACTTGAGTACCGGCATTTGGTGCTAATCTACAGCAACCCCTTCCAGAACGCTGGCCCTGGCATGCCTAGGTGTTACCCATTCTCGGCAGAGAGAGCAGCAAATGTTTCCAGGACTAAGGAGAGAAAAGACATTCTAAGGAACTGGTATTCTGAGTATTATGTCAAAGAAAGGTCAGTGTGGCTCTTTCCAGAGCCATAAAGAGAACTGCTTAGAGCCAACCATAGTGAGGAACTTTGAGGGCCAAGCCTCCATGATCTCTGTGACTTTAGGCTCTCTTGGAAAACCTTCCCCAGACCCTGGAAACTTGGCTGGAGCTGAGGACAGCATCCTGTCTGGTCATGTTTTAGTATTACACCTCACGGGACCCCTTTTCATCCTCTGAGGAACATGACTGTGGCTCCAGAAACCAACCTTTCTGGTGAGGTGTACGAAATCCCTGAGAGCCTGGATGGAGGGAGGGACCTGCCTGTCACCATCATATAGTGCTATCACGCCACAGCTGAGCTGTCCCTGAGAGGCCAATGAGGCACAGACAGTCCCAGAGTAAGTGAAGACTCCCCTAATGAGTGGCATTTTCAAAGGTAAGTTTCACTGGCTGCCAGCCACTTTTCCAAGGAGTCTGGGTCTCTGCATGAATGCTACCTCCTTCCCTTGGGAGAACATAGAAAATTGGCCTCTGGGTCTCAGGGACAGCTCCGTCATCAGCTGTTTCAGAGTTCCACTGGGGATACACAATCCTCTGAAAGTCTGCTCGGGGGTCACACCCCTCCCAGGACCACCCCAGCTCTTCAGAGATCCAGGCAACAGTGCTCTGGACTGAGTCTAGAGACTAGACAGACACACAGGGCCCTGAGCAGTGACGGAGGCACGGACATTTGCAGCTTATTCAATGGACAGACACCTTTGGAGCCAGAGCAAACCCTGTGATAATGGCCTCTGTGTGACAGTGTGGAACTGCCAAGACTAAGCAGCAGTTCCGGTGACAGTACACTAGAGAGGCTGGGACACAGTGGGAGTTCTTAATAGGTACTACCCCTACCTCCATTTATCCCTCCCCTTCCTGTTTTGTTCTTCATTTCGGCAATATGTTTATTCATTTAGCATGTGAGAAGCAAACACCCCACTGCGTTAACACTGGAGACGCGGTGTGTGTGGGGGGGTGAAAGTGAAGCTCTGTGTGTGTGTGTGTGTGTGTGTGTGTTTAAGACCTTGCAACATCAGAGCAGGCTATGAAGCCTTACCCGTGGCCCTTCCCCCATCATATACATAATCACATAATCAGGAGGGTGCAACTCACCTGTGACCTGGGTCTTCCCTCTGTGGCGTATGTCTCTTTATCTCAGCAGAAGTCCTGTGTGGCTGCATCTCCACGTTTTACAACCCGTTTGTCTTAAAGCTTGTCAGGCGTGTGACTGAAAGGCAAGCTTGGCTGTGAATAATTTTCCACTCCAAACTTCTAGTTGGAGTTGGTAGGATTAGCTAGTATGCCGGGCATTGGCGGGTTCCAGTGTTTTCCAGGGTAGTCGGACTAAGTTGACTGAAGGCAGCTTTGAAAATGAACCCTTGGATTTTATTTCCAGTATCTCCTTCCACTGTAGAATCTTGAGGAATGCGCTCAGGTGCTCACAGGCTTGCCAGCAGTCAACTTTATCCACCCCACTGCCACCTGGGAATGCTGCCACTTTGCCATACCAAGAGACTCAAGGCTTTGGTGAACATCAGCCCTGCACTGGCCCTTGTTGCTTCAGCCCTGTATGGGCCCTTTCTCCGAACTCCGATTCTTTCTGTGGAAAAGGTGATTCAGAGGCCACGTCTGGTATCAGTGCCTGATGCTGATGAGTGAGACTGTGCCTCAACCTTTGGGGTGGACAGAGCCTCAGCATCTACCAGCAGGGACGAGCACACATGCTGACATTACATCTTGGTTCTTCTCATGCCAGTCTGATGTGTGGCAGAGACGGAACAGAAAAAAACCACGGAAGCTTTCTCCACTCTCTTCCATAAGCACAGAACAGACACAAAACGATTCCAAGCAAACATAGGAAGAAAAGTCAAGATCATCAGTGGAGACACCGTCTCTGTAGTCTGGGGTTTTCTCAAACAAACAGAATGACAAAAAGCTTGAAATAGTTCTTGGTTTGTTTCAGTGGTGGTATCTGTTACTGTGTGATGGATAAACCTTGAGAGGTAAGAGCATGTTAGCCCCTTGTGCTGAGGGTGGACTGTGCTCAACTGGGTGCTTCCTGCTACAGAAGTTCCCGTGAATCACAGTGAGCCTTCACACCTCAGTGCGCTGTCCAACATGGCACCTTTGCTGCCATGGGCCCCACTGCTGGCTCCTCTCCAGTGCACAGTGGGAGTACTCAGGCTGGGCTCTCTGAGGAAGAACACAGGTGCTCATCAAGGTAACACTGGGTGGATGGCCAGGGGGCCAATCTCCTGTCTCACGCATCTCATGCCCAGTGCCTTTGCTTTGGCCTTGTCTCTAGCAGAACTTTGGACTCTCCTATGGAGGTCTGGCTGCAAGAGGGGAGTGGAGGCTGCTGGGCCAATGAGGAAGAGTCTTCATCCTGGCCCAGTATCACCTCTAACATGTTCTACTCCCTAGGCAGGTCACAGGGGCTTCCACTTTGGAGGGACGGGAGAAACCGCCTCTGCGGGTGGAGACAAGACTAAAGTCTTCATGCAAATGCACAGCACACCCTGCCTCAGTCCGATGCCCACCCTGGATGCACAGCTGGGCGTTCATTCTAGTTGTATATAGAGTTTCCAGGGTTTCCGTTCTTTTGATTCATTTACAATTTTGAACATACAAAATTTGAACTTGGGTCCAAACTTCAATATCTACAAAACAGGCATGTGATTTGTCCTTCTTCAGGGTACCACCCATATTCCTGCCCTATTAGCAAATCAGCTTCACTGGGTTTTGGTTTGTCTCGGCCCCCTTTTTAAGAAAGGCATCCTGGGCTCTTCCTTTCTTGGCTACACAGCACTTGGCACACTTCGTATACTTCCTCTCACGTTGGGGCGCTCTCATTTGTTCTGAAACAGCATAGTTCTCCACTGTTCTCCAACAAGTCAACTGTACCCTGCAGTGGGGACTCTGCAGGTTACTTTCAATGTTCTGTAAATATAACAGGGTCCCAGATCTTAGTAGGTCCCCAGACCTTAGCACAACTGACTCCATGGTGGAAGTACCATTCAGGCTGCAAAAATCAGTACACAGACAACACCACCTGCCAAAACTAGAACAAAGCTCTAATCCATCGAAGTCCATAGTTCTGGGAAAGTCTCTATTGTCCTAACGTCACCTTTTAGCTTCTGTAGCTCTGCTTCTGGCTAACTGTTCTTGTTAACTGAGGTGTGTCAGCCCAGGGCATAGTTTTTGTGCTTAAAAGCTCACTGTGAGAAAGGTTCGGGGTTATTCTGGGATCTGGGACACCCAGTGTAGTCACCAGCTGACTAATAAAGACTTTCTTTGACTTAAATACATGTCTATGCAGTCATCTCATGAATACTCCACAATAATAAATATTGAAAAATTACTTTATGTTGGAATACTGATATGGGGTTCCCCTCTGTATGCTGTGAATATCATTGGTTATTGGTAACTGTATAAAGCCTGTGATAGGGTAGAGAAGAGCTTGCTAAACTGAATGCTGGGAGAAAAGAGGCAGAGTCAGAGAGAAGCCATAGAGCCGCCTGCAGAGACAGATACACTGGAACCTTGCCGGTAGGCCACAAGCCTTGTGGTAAAATATAAAATAATGGAAATGTGTTAAATTAAGATGTAAAAGCTAGCCAATAAGAAGTTGGTGCTAATAGGCCAAGCAGTGATTTAATTAATACAGTTTCTGTGTGGTTATTACAAGCAAACAAGTGGCCCTCCTACAACAGAATACTTACGTTTATTTTTGTGTAGTGGGATTGCTGGGGAGACTGAATATAGTGGGTCATATGGTGAGGTGCTGGCTTGTCTGTGCCGGGATGGGCTACTCTGAGTGCCACCACCACCCTCCCAGGCATGTGCCTCATTAAGCCAGTCACTTTTGCATTTGTTCTTCCTCCTCCTCCTCTTCTTACTTTTCCTCCTCCTCCTCGTCTTCTTTTTCTTTGTTTGAAGCAGGACTCACTGTGTACCTCGGGTTGTCCTCAAGCCCTCAACCTTCCTCCTCCTGCCTTCAGAGTGCTGGACCTGCAGATGGATGCCTCCATCCCCATGCTCCAATGCCTGCTCCTTGATCGCACCTGTACCATTTCCCTCTACTCCCTTAGTCTACTGCCTAGACATACACACAGCTGTTAGCCACTGTCTGGACATACACACAGCTGTTAGCCACTGTCTGGACATACACACAGCTGTTAGCCACTGTCTGGACATACACACAGCTGTTAGCCACTGTCTGGACATACACACAGCTGTTAGCCACTGTCTGGACATACACACAGCTGTTAGCCACTGTCTGGACATACACACAGCTGTTAGCCACTGTCTGGACATACACACAGCTGTTAGCCACTGTCTGGACATACACACAGCTGTTAGCCACTGTCTGGACATACACACAGCTGTTAGCCACTGTCTGGACATACACACAGCTGTTAGCCACTGTCTGGACATACACACAGCTGTTAGCCACTGTCTGGACATACACACAGCTGTTAGCCACTGTCTGGACATACACACAGCTGTTAGCCACTGTCTGGCCATACCCACAGCTGTTAGCCACTGCCTAGACATACACACAGCTGTTAGCCACTGTCTGGACATACAGCTGTTAGCCACTGTCTGGACATACACACAGCTGGTAGCCACTGTCTGGACATACACACAGCTGGTAGCCGCTGTCTGGACATATCCACAGCTGTTAGCCACTGTCTGGACATACACACAGCTGGTAGCCACTGTCTGGACATACACACAGCTGGTAGCTGCTGTCTGGACATATCCACAGCTGGTAGCTGCTGTCTGGACATACACACAGCTGTTAGCCACTGTCTGGACATACACACAGCTGTTAGTCACTGCCTGGACATACACATAGCTGTTAGCCACTGTCTGGACATACACACAGCTGTTAGCCACTGTCTGGACATGGCCACAGACAATATCGACTGTGGTGACTATTCTTAGTTGTCAACTTGACTACATCTGGAATTGACTAAAACTCAAGCAGCTGGCTAGGAATATTTTTTCTTAAGCAAATCATTTAAAGTGGTAAGACTCACCTTTGATTCAGCTCTTTTGAGGCAGCAAGATCCACCTTTAATCTGCGTCACACCTTCTGTTGGAGGCCTATATAGAGAACATGAAAGAAGGACGCTTTTGCTTTTTGCCTGTTTGACTTCACTGTAGCTGGCAAGTTAATTTTTTCACTGGCATTAGAGACTATTTCTTCGGGTACACTGGTGTACACTGAAAAGCAGATGAAACATTCAGCTTCACGAACTGAAAAATTACTGAATTCCTGTACTTTATGTTGATAGACAGCCACTGTTGGACTAGCTGGACCATAGCCTGTAAGCCACGCTAATTAATTCCTTTTCTCTACATATTCATTCTATCAGTCTGTTCTTTATAGAACTCAAATATACCTATAGTCTGGACATGGCCACAGTCATTACCCACTGTCTGGACATGGCCACAGTCATTACCCACTGTCTAGACATGGCCACAGTCATACCCACTGTCCAGACATGCCCACAGTCATTACTTGTTATCTGAAAATGGCAGTCTTTGCCCACTGTCTGGACATGCCCACAGTCTTTGCCCACTGTCTAGACGTGCCCACAGTCTTTGCCCACTGTCTGGACATGCCCAAAGTTTTCACGCACTACATATGCATGACCACAGTCTTTGCTCACTGTCTGCATGTGCTCATACTCACTATCCAACTTGCTTCACAATCTTCACAACTGTGAACTCCCAGTCATCTCCTATGGCATCTGAAAACTAGGTATGGAGCCCCAGGGTCCTCCGATACAGGGTCACAATGCAGCTGCCCTAAGGAAACACCACAAAAAAGAGAAAAAGTATGGGAAGAACAGCTCACAGAGTGGGGGGAGGGTGAGGCGGGATATGCGTCCTCCCTTTCAGGGTGCTAGGGCGATCTATGGAGACATGGAATAGTGGGGAATGACAGGAGGCAGAGAAACATGAATTTCCAGTATGATTTGAATGTGAACGTTTTCCCACAGGCTGGTGTGTTAAAGCAGAGTTCCACAGTTGGTGGCACTCATTTGTGGGGTCTCGAAATGCTAGGAGGTGGAACCTAGTTGGAAGAAATACAAGGCTCCTCCTGGACAGCTCACTGATTCCTGCCCACAATGAGCTCTCCCCAGCCACACCCTGCTGCTCTGTTGCCATGGCATTCTGCCTCCCCATGGGCCTAGCTAAGCATGATGCAGCCCAGGACTGCATCCCCGAATCTAGGAAACCACAAGCCAAAAGAAACCTTTCTTCTAAATTCTCTGTTAGGTGTTTGGTCACAGTGACGATGACAGTAGCTAATCCAACCCCAGAGTCCCCAGCCATTTGCTGTAGATGAAAACCAAGAGAAGAGTGGACTGGAGAGAGAAATGGTTAAACTCAACCCGAGGAAGGCTGACCAAGACCAGCAGGGAGAGAACGGGATTCAGGCAGTAAGGGGAAGGCTGTGGTGGCCTCTCTGAAAAGACTCTCAGAGTACAGGAGCGTGGATGTGGGCCTGACCCCAAGGAGAGCACGCCCAGGGAGCTGCTGGCCCGAGGGTCCCTGAAATGCATGTGATCTTCACTTCTCTTTTACCACCTGGCACCATGAGCTCAGTATTCGATGGTCATCACCACTGCCTCATCCTGCTGCCTCTGGAAGGGATGTAGGCTGCCCCATCAAAGCAGGGTCTTCACAGCCCTTCAGCGCCAGCTGCTGGCTCTCTGCTCTTTGTGGGTTCTGAGTCTGTGAATGCTGCCTTAGGCTGGTAGAGTAGAAAGTGCCCCTTGCTTGCAGCCACTGTGACTTCACAGCAAGGGCCCTTTGTAGGTGGTGTGGGACAGGGCACGGCCATCCACTGCTATCATCAGAGGCAAGACGGGGTATGAAAGACAGGAGGAGAAAAGGGACCAGGACCTGGGGGGTCGAACAGTTCTGTGCTTCACAGCCAGGAGTCCAAGATCAACGTGTGTGGGCGTGGTAGAACTCCTGCAGAGCCTCGGGTGGCTCCTCCCATCCTTTTCTGGTATGGTGAGGCTCCAAGTGACCCTGGACCTGTATCTCTCATCTGAAGTACCATCTAGAGATCCTTGGTCCTGTCTGCAGAGGTCACAGTGACTTATCTTTTAGGGGCCTATCATTCAGCTCCTACAGGTGGGTGTGGAATTGGTATGGGCACTTGAGTCCAATGACTGGCCTTGGTCACCAAGGGTTCTGACGACTTGCAAAGAACCCACTACCTGTGGCCACTGCTGTCCTTGGCGGAGCTGAGGTGAGGAAGAACACATGTCAGAAAAGGGTACCAAAATACAAGTACAGTCTAGTAGAAGCCAAGAGAGCCCAAGGAGGCTTCTTCAGCTACAGGAGCACAGGGAGCCCTTTTGGGGAGACAGCCACCACATTCCCACAGCTAATCTGTGGGACCCAGTACCTGCAGTCCATGACCCAGGACCGTGGCGTTTAAAGGAGAACATCTATAATTCAGGGTGAGCGGACAACAGAACCCTCTACGGTTGGCGTTCGTTCCAAGTGGCTGCTGCCCTGGCCTCGCTGTGGGTTTGCCTTAGGCAGGATGGTTTCATCAGCCGTGATGGAGTTCTGCACCTTGCTTAGCTCTGACTTGGTCAGCAGGACACCTTAGGGCATCAGAGAGACAGGAAGTGTCTTGCCCCTTAACGGGGACCACACTGTTGGCGGCACAGCCTGCCATCTGTCCGTCCGGGCTGACCTCGAGAGCCCAGAGAGGAGTGAGGGCCACAGGCCACCTCATGGGTGCTGCCCACAGGCGGAAGGCCCGCTCACCTCTCCTTCCCTCCCGCTGATGACAGACCTCAGAGGATTCCTGGAGCGGAGGAAAAGAACGTAATAAGCTTAATTGGGGCACCGTAACCTTATTATTATAATCATTCCCCTCTGAAGAACTAAATAATTCATCCTCGGGGCTCTGGAGAGGTCTCTAATTAGCCCTTCGTTAGGCACTGTGAAGCCACTTCCTCCTGCAGTTTCGTTTTTGCCTCCATCCACTCACCACATCGGGAACTCGGCCTCACGTGGATTTTTATGTGAACAAATTGTGTTTTCGTAGTGTGCTCTGCCTTCTGCTACCCACTGACACTCTGGCTGGGGCCAGCACCAAGGTGACAGAGAGCTCTGTATTCCTCTCTCCTTGTACTGACACATTCCACTTGGTCAGGGGGCTCGAGGCACCTCAGAGGGTTCCTGTGTGACCAGGCTGTGCGCTAGCCTCCAAACAGGTGGGGGCAGGAACAGGGCAGAGTCTCCGGGTAGCCTCAGGCACTTCTGCATCTCCAGATGCATCAGAGGCCTTCAGATGCAGCTTTAGCCCCTAAGACATGGCAAGGTGCTCTTGCCTTTCTGCTCCCTTCAGGAGCTCTCCTAGGACCATTGGACAGAGGCATAGATGCCCAGGCAGGTCATGTGACACCACAGGAGAATGGGACAAGAAAGTTTCTTAGAGTGGCATCCAGTTATGCTGGCCAGGGGCTTGGATGACACAGAATGTCGGGTGCATGGAGTATGAGGGACCCAGAGTATGAGGAGCAGAAAATGTGAGGTGCACAGACAGAGCTTGTCCCTCATAGGGCAGAAAGCCTCGTTTTTAATCATAAAGAACACGCCATAGCTCATTTCTGGGAACCAACTCCGTGACTCTTTGGTACGTGTGTCTTAAGGGTATTCAGAGAGGACCCCACCCAGGGACCACTATCAAACAGTCCAAGTCCAGGAGCCCAGAGGGCCACTCTCCACCTCCAAGAGTCTCTGCCTGTGCTGGTCTTGACTTGGCCCTCTCATGCCTGGCTGCCTTGAACCTGCTTTTCTCAGCCCCAGACCTCACTCTTTCCATCTGTCCGGACAGCCTGGTGGCCTCAATGCATGGAGGGTGAGTGTGCCCCCACCGAAACTTCTTATTTGGGGTCCTTTGGTAAGTGGTGGGTGAGGAGTTGGGCGCAAGTGAACTTGCCTACAGGGCTGGGAGTTAGACGAAGAACACCGGGGCAAAGGTCGTCTCTTCTGGACAGCCAGGGCCACAGGAGGGCCCAGCAGTGACACATAGGCCCGTGTATGCTAAATTCACAAAGTCACCATCTTCCCTGCAGGCCCCACCTTGCTTTTTGGTGGGAGGTGCGGTAGTTGTGACTTTGTCCAAGACAGGAGAGAGACAGTTGGATCCAGTGCAGAGTCAGGCTACATGGCAGCAGACTGCCTTGGAGGGGCATCACAGGCTGGGCCCTCCCCCATGCCCTACAGCTGGATCTTAGGGAGGCATTTTCTCCATTGAGGTTCCCTCCTTTCAGCTGACTCTAGCTTGTCTCAAGTTGACATAAGGCTAGCCAGCACAACTGATGGCTACAATCCTGTGGGGGCCATGGAGTGGAATATAGCGGTTTGTATAGAAATGGTCCCCATAGACTCATATAAATGAATGCTTGGTTATTAGGGTGTGGTGCTTCTTGACAGGGATTAGGAGGTATGGCCTTGCTGAGGTAGGTATGGCCTTGTTGGAGCAAGTGTGTTACTGGTGTTGGGCTTTGAGGTTTCAAATGTTCAAGCCAGGCCCAGTGTCTCTCTCTCCTTGCTGTCTGAAGATCCTTATACACAACTTTCAACTCCTTCTCCAGTAATATGCTTACCTGCATGCTGCCATGCTTCCTGCCGTAATGATAATGGACTAAACCTCTGAACTGTAAGCCAGCCCCAATTAAATGCTTTCCTTCATAAGAGCTGCTGTGCTCACGGTGTCTCTTCACAGCAATAGAACACTGACTTAAGACACTCCTTATGGGCAGGGAGGCAAAGACACCTCTCTCCTGGGAGTTCTCTCCAGTGTGGGAAGCACGGAGTAAAAGTAAGATGATTACCAAAGAGAGGGGACAGAATAGTCACGTGTGTTCTGACTGTGTGCTTAATGGTCCCAAGAGTGCAATTAACAAGAGTGTTGATTAACACACAGTCATTAGGATTAATAAGAATTGAAAAAACAAATGTTTATATAAAGGTCAATTTTGCTTCTACATCCCAGTAACTTATACAGAAAACAGGAAGTGGGGCACTTGATATATGAGCCAGCTGTACTTACATAGGTTTACACTCTATACCAATGACGACAATGTGACCTGCCCCAGGTGGAATATTAGGACAGTGGGACAGGCCAAAATGTCTCAAAATGATATACAAAATAGCATATGGGAAACCACAGACTTTTCTGGAAGCCTACCAGCAATGTTAGATGCCCCCATGAGAAATGGATGCCAGGACAGTCACTGCTTCTCAGGATGGCTGCACTGGACATCTCTGTCTTCAGTGTGGCCTTGACACTCTCCTACAGCAAGAGCCCAGAGAGAACTTTACTAATACTCTGGTCAGTCTGGTCAGCACAGTGACATGGCCCTACCTGGCTTGGCCTCTCTCTTCCTTACTCCCTCTCTGGGTGTCTGCGTGAAATCCTGATGCTACAGTGTGGAGGCAGGAACTGCCCCACAGGACGAGTCCCTGCCATGTATGAGAGCCACAGGAGATGCCTGTTCCAGCTATCTGCCTGTAGCTAAAGCTGGGAATGTGAGTGACAGCTGAGCGGGTAAAGGCGCTCTCCGTAGATATCTGGAGAGGTGCAGGAGTTGGTTTGTTTCCCCCACCAATAAGGAATTAAAAGGCAGGAAAGAAGTTGTCTTACAGTTTCTATTTCTATGAAGAGACACCATGACTGGCGATTTTTATAGAGGAAAACATTTAATTGGGTCTGGCTTATAGTTGGGAGGTTTAGTCCATTATCAAGGTGGGACAAGGTAGTGCACAGGCAGAATTGGGCCTGGAAAGGAGCTGAGAGTTTTACATCTTGATCTGTGGACAGCAGGAGTTGTCTGCCACACTGGGCATAGCTTGAGCATAGGAGACCTTAAAGCCCTTGTTCACAGTGGCTCACTTCCTCCAACAAGGCCACACCTCCTGATAGTTCCACTCCCTATGACCAAGAATTCAAACCCATGAATCTATGGAGTTGTTATACCTATTCAGACCACCACAAAGTGTTAGCAAAAATCTCGGAAGTACCTCTTTAGGGTTCTTAGTCTTGTTGATGACAGAATTTAAAAACTGTCACAAACAGAAGCTCAAAGAGGACAAAGTACTGGCTTCACCAGAATCCTCACCATGGAATTCATGCTTCATTTGTACCACATGACTCTGTGGCTTTGCAGACCCCTACCTGACACTGTACACAGATCTAAACTCACACCACACTGCACATACACATTGTTGCGGAATACTACTTTAACTGGGCAAAGATGTGTTGCATTTGTTTATGTTGCATTTGTTTATGCTCCATTTGTTTAACTATGTAAAGGTGTGTTATGTTTTATGCTACATTTGTTTAATGACGTAAAGATGTGTTGCATTTGTTTATGCTGCATTTGTTTGACCATGTAAAGATGTGTCGAATGTTTTTCACCTACAGCACCTGATTGGTCTAATGAGAAGCAAACAGCCAATAGCTAGGCAGGGCTAATGAGCAGAGAGAACATGTAGGAGGAGAAATCTAGGCTCCAGGGAAAGAACGAGAGAAGAGAGAATGAGGGAGAAAGAGAGGGAGTTGCCTGGGGCCAGTTAGGCAGCCACCAGCCAGCAAGACACAGAGTAGGCCATACAGAATAAAAGAAATGTTAAAAGCCGGAGGTAAAGCATAGATGAGGAGAAACAGGTTAATGTGAGTTATAAGAGCTAGTGGGACGAGCGTAAAATAAGGCAGGGCATTCATAATTAATAATAAGTTTCTGTGTCATAATTTAGGAGCTAATTGGTGGCCCAAAAGAAGGTTTGCTATAACACACACACACATCACATACACATACATATATGCACACAGCATACACACATACACCACACACATACTCATAGACCACAAACATGCACACACCCCAACATAGACATGCAAGTGCACACACACATATACATACGTTCCACATACACATTATACACAGATACTACACACACATATACACCACACATACACACACACACACACACACACACACACAGCTTTTATGTGACATTTCTTGGAAGAAGATATCCAAATGGAGCTACTAAAAGTCCTGTCTCCGATATTCATTGGCGAGGAAGGGCACCAGTCACAGTGTGAGACATCATCACACACCCACCAGACTGGCCAAAAAGCTTGACTGTGCAGTCTGCTGCTGGAGACCTGGGCAGAACTCACACTGTGGGAGTCTTAATTGTTTCAACCACTTTGGGAAAGTAGGGCATTTCCTGTGATGCTGAAGATGTGAGGCCCTGGGTATCACATGTGGGTGTTCTAGAACCTTCACAGCACTGCTCCCTGTAGTCGCCCTAGTGGATATGTTGATGTATCTTTGCTCGACGTCACATGCAGCAACACGGGAACCTTGCTACAAGCAGTTGAAAAAGAAAAGGCCAAATTAAATATATATATTTATATATATAAATGTATATATATGTATATATATATCTTAAATTCAGTTTCACTGGCATTACCGTTTAAAAGCAGGTGGAGCTGCATGTCTGTGCAAACACGGGATGTATGTGTTCTGGGGAGGGCGGGGCATAGTCAATACAGATGCCAGGACAGTGGCCACCCTTCACGTGGGTGACAGGAGGCGGCTTTGGCCAGGAAAGACTTCTAGTCATTGGCAACATGGGGATTAGCTTGCAATCATTCATGGGTTCTTTTGTTTTAAATTAAAAACAATCTTGTATTTTTCAGAAGTTCTGCGTATGTTTGCCCAGAAGCATATTTTCGTTGCCTAGGAACTATCACTGTTTATGTCTTCCCAGGTCTTTCCCTAAATATGCATAAAACGTAAATATGTTTTCTGGCAGAGTGCCATCACACTGTAGCCATAGCTGTCCCCAAAGTCCGCATTCTGTAGGTCTTAGTACAGTCACGATCTTTTGCACCATTATCTACACTAGAACATTCTATCGTTCCAAAAAGAAAACTGATTAGAGTCATTTCTACTCTCCCTAACCCAACCCTTAGATCCTGAAAAGCTACTTTCTATATTCCATCCTTCCTTCCTTCCTTCCTTCCTTCCTTCCTTCCTTCCTTCCTTCCTTCCTTCCTTCCTTCCTTCCTTCTCTTTCCTTCCTTCCTTCTTTCCTTCCTCCCTCCCTTCCTTCCTTCTTTCCTTCCTCCCTTCCTTTCTTCTTCCTCCTCCTTCCTTACTTCCTTCTCCTTCCTTCCTTTATGCTTTCCTTCTTTCTTTCTTCATTCCTTAATATTCCTTAAGATATCTTAATTAAGGGAGCCATTTGCAAGAGACTTGGCTCTAGAGGGGTTCCCAGGTATCCAAGGGGATTTTCTCCGCTAGGTCCTTGGGCAGCAGAGGAGAGGGTGCCTGACCTGGTCTTCTCCCATAGCCACACTGATGAATATCTTGCATATCACCATAGAATCTTCATCCGGCAATGGATGGAGATAGAGACAGAGACCCACACTGGAGCACTGGACTGAGCTCCCAAGGTCCAGATGAAGAGCAGAAGGAGGGAGAACATGAGCAAGGAAGTCATGACTGTGAGGGGTGTGTCCACTCATGGAGACGGTGGGGCTGATCTAATGGGAGCTCACCAAGGCCAGCTGGACTGGGACTGAACAAGCACGTGATCAGACCGGACTCTCTGAATGTGGTTCTTTATTCTTTATCACGGAGCGATGCACACATGTGCCATGTGCACACATGTGTATAACCATCTGCAGCTGGTAGGCAGGTGATGTCCTGTGATATAAAGTCCCATGAGCAGTGTAGACGGGTCCATCTCTCCACACCCTTCCTACCTTGAGATGACTACCACAACAGATGTGGTACCCTGCTGTGACTGGCTGCATTTTGCTGATAACTAGATGCAGCATCCTGTGGATCCTGAGTCACCATTTGGGTGTTACAGGGAGCACCGCCTTTTGACGCTCTCCAGTTTGAAAACTCTCATCTCGTTGTTGAGTGGTAAGAAATCTTACTCTGGCAGATGTGTGGCTTTCCTAGTATTTCTACCATTCTGTGGGCTTCCCTTTTACTTTAAAAATATATGTGTGTATGTCCTTTTGATGAAGTCCAGCTTATCAGCTGTTTTCTTTGGTTGCTTATATTTTCGATGTCAATCTAAGAGACAGTTGCCTAATTTCAAAGCATCTAAATATTTCAGTTTTAGCTTAATCCATTTCATTCATTTTTTTGGTATACATTATGAAGTGGGCACAGTGTCATTCTTCCGTATGTAGCTAATCAAATGTCCCCGCACCATTAGCTGAAATAACTTTTTTAATTTAATTTTTTAATTCATTATATTTTTGTCATTTCCCCCTCCCCCAACTCCTCCCAAATCCTCCCCACATCCCTACCCACCTGACTTCATATTCTTTCTCTTTCTCAACACCTCTCCCACTCCAAAAAAACAAAACAAAACCCCATAGATTCCATTTTGTGTTGTCCTGGGTAAGGACCCTGCTCTGTTGAGTTGTTAACATATGCAGTTGCAATCCATTGGTAAAAATCTGATTTTTTTTTCCTTTCTCAGAGGTATTAATTGCAAATACCATCTTGCTTAGGGGTGGGACTTTGTGTCCACCTCTCCCTCCATATCTGGGCTTTGTTTGGTCTGAATTTGTGCAGGACTTGTGTGATCTGCCATCATCTCTGTGTGCTCCTATGTGTATCTGTGTGATCTGCCACCATCTCCTTGTGCTCCTATGTGCGTCTGTGTGAGCCGCCACCATCTCCGTGTGCTCCTATGTGCGTCTGTGTGAGCCGCCACCATCTCCGTGTGCTCCTATGGGCATCAGTCCTGTTGTGTCTGCAAGATGCTGAGTCCTCCAGCACCCCAGGTTCTTAGGATCTTTCTGACTCACAGAGTTCCATGACCCCTGAGAAGAAGGGCTTGATAAAAATGTCCCATTAGGACTGAGTGCCCTGGAATCTCACTTTCTGTACACTGTCGCGACTCTGTGTTAATTCTCTCTTCCCAGAGCATCTCACCCTCTGCATCGTGCCCATTTGTGACTTTCTGTGTAAATCCCCACTTCCCATCTGTCTCATGTGATTTTTATTGTTTATTTCTGCTTCCTTTTGGTGCACTATTTAAATTGCTTTTGGGGGGGGGGTTTATTAGTGGCCACCCTTTAGTTTTCATGAGGATTCAAGTGACTGTAACTGATGCTGTCTTTTCTTTAAGAGTCTCCTTAGTGTTTACTGTGGGGGCAGATTTGCTAGTGACAAGTTCTGCTTCTTTTTTTCCTTAAAAAAAAAAAAAAGGTCCTTGGGCCTGTGGTAGAGTATAACTTTAATCCCAGCACTTGGAAGGCAGAGGCAGGTGGATCTCTGTAAGTTTAAGGCCAGCATGGTCCATAGAGTGAGTTCCAGGACAGCCAGGGCTACACAGAGAAACGCTGTCTCAAAAAAACAAAGGTCCGCGATTGATGTCTTTCTTTTCCTTCCTTCGTGCAGACCAGCACTGTTGGCTCCTCTGGAGCAATTTCTAATTTAGTTGCAATGCTCGCAACTCCAGGATCTGCAGGAGCTCTTTAACAGACGTCAGGTCAAAAGGAGTCCGCCGTCAGTAACGGCCGGCGAGGAAAGGGAGGGAAGGGGGCCCCTGCTCACTGGTGCTGGCTGGAAATACTTCAGCCACCATGAAAAATGGAACGGCACTTCCTCAGAAAGACAAATAAGCAAAGCTATGATAGGATCAGCAGTCCCACTCCCGGGCAAACATCCAAGGAAAGCAAAACAAAATCAGATCGTCCGAGATAATATGCACCCTGGCGTTCACCTGGACACAGTTCACTATGGTGTAGAAATGGAGCTGCCTGTGTCTACCCACTGACCGTAGAAGAAAAAAGCCATGGTACTCACAGGCTATGGAATACCACCCAGCCAACAGAAGCATGTAGAAGCTGCAGTTGGCAACATGGTAGAAGCCAGTTGAGACCCTGTGTTTAGAGAAACAAGCCAGACACAGAAGACCAACCTTGTGTGCCCTCTCAAGTGGGATCTTACTGGACTGACCTCATAGAGGCTGGAGAAAACAGGAAGAGGGTGGGAAAATGGTGACTGGCAAGTTATAGCTAGCCAAGCGAGGAGCTGGGAAGATCTTCTCTGCTATCTCTCAGAGGGTGACCCCAGACCTCAGCTGTGCATGGTGCCTTCAAGCGCCTAGAAGGATCGCCGAAGGCCTCTGTCTCCCCTAGCTGGCAGCTTGTACCCACTAATCCCAGACCCCAGAGAACTGGAAAGCTGCAGGCAGTCTGCTGCATGGCTGAGCCTGCAATTTAAAAAAAGGAGTGGGCAGTCTCCAGTCACAAGATATCCTTTCGTGAAGGTTTTGTGTCCTAAACCAATGAGAAGGGGAATTTGGGAAGGACAAGTCCTGGCCTATGGAAAGAGAAAACGGGAATTTCTTGTGGTTGAAGAACTTTAAAAAGCACTTTCTTGCCCCAAATCAGCACACTGGCCACTCGTCCCTTCTCTGTGTCATTCTTTGCAGACGGCATGTTACAAACTGCAGCATCTTCATGGGTCTCTTGAATTCGTGGCTATCTAATTTCCTACATATATTTGACTTGGTTTAAACATTGCACACTGTGTACATGTGCCAAAGGGCAGCACATTGGCACACACCATCTTTTATTATTACATACCTTTTTAAAAATAAGTAGGGAAAAGCAACAAAAATTAATAAAAATTAACTATTTCTATTGATCTTCTCTGTTTAGCGTGACACAATTATTAATTTTTCTTCAGTTACTTTAAATAGTTTTTTTCATTCTGTAAATATATTTAAAATATTTGACTTGAATTCTTTATTAAGTCCAACACCCAGGCTTCCTCAGGACACTGGACAGCGCTGGTTCCTCCACACTCACCTACAGTCTGGCCTGCTTTGTGGACATTTTGAATGATGTGTAATAATATATGTAAGAGCATGATGTTAGGATCTTGCTGATGCCCAGGCTATAGTCCCCTCTCACAGATACTGATGGACCCCCTACTGAAACTTGGTCTGTAGGTCTCTAGCTAACAGGCTTCCAGCTGCCAAGATCTCAAACCCGGGAAGTTAGTTTATATCAAAGGAAAGATTGGTGGCCACACATCCTGTTACCCACCCTTTCCAGTCTCAGGCCTTGGAACCAGAGAGCCTGTCTACAAGCTCAGACTGTGAAATCCCCCTCGTTCTCAGAGAGGTGTAAGAAGATCCCCACTTCTGTCAGGTGAAGCCTGATTTCCTCTCTCACACCTCATCTGTCCCCGGTCCAGGGGCCTGGACTCCCCAGAGCCACCAACCTGATGTTATTTATCACTGTGTCACTGACATCATCTTGTGACTTCAAGGAAAGCTGTCTCTGTGTCCTCTAGCCCATCCCAGATTGCTCTGAAATATGCCAGCTCTGAGCACCCAAGCAGCAGAGTCTCTGGTCCTGGGGTTGGTGGTGTGACTGACTTGCTCACCAAGCATGGCCCCCGAGTCTGAGCTCAGCTTAGCAGGCTGCTCCCCGCTACAGGGACATTTCCTTAGCCCTGGGCAGACGTTCTCGGAGCCTTTCTGAGGTTGTACTGCCCAGATGCTGGAATGATTCTTAACTCTCCCACAAGCAGGGTGCTACAGCACAGGAACCACCCCTTCCTGCTTGCTGAGCACCTTGGGTTCAGCCAGTACCAAAGCCACCTCAGTCCTTTTCAGGCACCCAGAGTTGAGAACACTTGCTCAGCAGCCCTGGGCATGCAATCCAGCTTTGAGATTCCATGCTGTAGTGGAGTCTTCCGAGCTCCATTCCAGACATTTCCTTCCCCGGCTTTTTTTTTTTTTTTTTTTTTTTTTGACACTTTCATCCACTTGGTGTTATCCCAAGCTATCGCAGTGATAAGCCATTATTATCTACAGCAGGCTGAGGAGGTTCTCCGGAGCGGGCTGCAGCCCTCCTGCTTCCAGGGGCCCGAGGGATCCTGGACTGTCAAGTTGTTGCTGGGGGGGGGGAAGCTGGGGGAGGGGAAACACTGCCCATCTCACTGTTCAAGCTGAGAGTCAGTCTGTTTTCTTGCATCAATGCTCTCGGGGCTTGTTGCGAGTCTTTAGTAAATTTGAAGTTCTGAAAGGCTCACAAACATCCCCCAGGCCTGTGTGCACGGCCCGTCCGTGGGTGTGTTGGATGCTTCTCTCTGCCTATCCCACAGGTATTACTTGCAGCTATTCTTAGCTTGGCATTTGGTCCATGTAGTTACCTGCATTTACAAAACCACAAAATAATAATAAAAAAAAATGAGTCAGCCCATGTCCTCGTCCTTCTGCCAGGGTCTTAAAGTCTGTCTTCTGAGTATTCCCTTTCATTGCCGCGATGTTATCGTGAGCCTGGAAGGCTGTTAGGAAGCGATCCAAGCGTCACTTTTGCAGACGAGTCCCTATTCTGATGGAGAAAAGATGTGGGCACAGAGACCCTCAGTGAAACACGGGTCACCAGGGGGAAACTCTTGCATCTTCAAAGAAGGAATCAGGACAGAGGACAAACCACATTGCATCTTTCCATTGTCGGCTGTGCCCCGTTCCCTGGGTAACTGGCGAGACTAGCAACACAGACAGGGTTTCAGGGTTTTCAGGATGTGTTGATTGGAAAAAGCAAAGCACAAACTTCCATCGGAGGCTGGTTATTCCCCTGCAGTGATTAAGTGGGACCAGCCCCGTAGTGGGGAGGGAAGAAACCGGTACAATTTGTTATGGAGGAGAAAATTGTGGCATCTCAAATTAGAGTTTTCCCCCTTCTTATTGTTGTGTGATGGGTACTCTAAACTCAAATTTTTTTTTAAAATAGGTCAACATGTATAAAAAGAAAAACATATTTCCCCATAGCCTTGTGAAGGACTTGGCAAAGGTCAAAGCACCTTCTGGAAGAGACTGCAGAAGCCCAGGGCAAGTCCTCGGTGCTGTGACCTGAGGATGGAGTTGTCAGCCAGGAGGTAGGAGGTGGGCCCCAGGGACCAGGGTAGGAACGGAATGCAGTCCCTGGCCAAGCAGACAAGAGACAGGAGGAGGAGGACAAGAGAGGGAGGAGGGGAAGGAGGTACTGTGCCAGGAAGGCTTTCCCCCGCCCCCTCCCCCCAGAGAAGCTGTTTTCCCAATAATAACAGGCATGTCACATGAAATATAAGCCTCGTGAATTATTTTGCCCTTTTTGGGTTCCAGAAATCTTTCATTGTCTGGATGGGTCATGAAGACTCTGCCGGATGCCCCAGGCCTCCAGGGCACTCCCCTTCCTGTGGGCCAACCCCACCCATGCTCTCTGCCCCCACACCATGGAAGTCAAGTCCGGCATGAGTTTTGCTTGACCTAATAACCCAGTGTCTCTCAGCCCGGTTTTGCTTCCTGCTTCTTCCTGCTTTTGCCAAAGCATCAAGCAGGGTGTCCTTCAGAAATAAATTCATCAGAGCGCTTTTCCCAAAGCCAGCTTCATGGCCGATGACACCTATCTAGGCGTTCCTGGACTAAGGGTTTTTCAGGGATAGGGTCTTCCACGGCTAAAAAAAGACAAGCCCTGGGTTGAGCTGCTCAGAGACCCACCATCCAGCAGTTCAGTAGGATCAAAATAGGAAGCTAGCAGCTCTGTGGTCACATGGGGGTAGGGAGTGTTAGTATTCAGGTGTCTGTACCGGCCTGCCCTTGGGATCCTGACAGGAGAAGCTCTCAGCTGCAGCCACTAAGAGCACCCCTGTGCTTATTCCTATATTTCCTTTTAAAAGGTGGACCTGCCCACATCCCGCCCCCCACTCTCCGCCTTCTCTTCTTTCTCTTCTGCCATTCCTGTCCCCAGGGACCTGTCTCTGCCCCCCCTTCCTACCCCTTCACTGTCCCTTCTCTCTCCTCTTCCAATAAGCCCCCTATGTGAGCCTTGTTGCATAGCATAACTTCTCTTCCTGAGGCTTTTAAATAAATCACAGCAGGGAGTTAGTAGTAGCCTGGCACCAGGGCCTCCATGAACTTGTCAGTGTACGCAGAAGAACCTGCAGGAACATCAGCGAGGTAAGCCCAGCATCTGCCAGACCAAGTCTCTATCTGCCGCTGTGCTCCATGCACAAACCAGGGTCTCTGGGTGCTTCATGCCCAAGGAGTTGCTGTGCATCTGTGGGACACACACAAGCTCTGCAGGAGTCTCACTGTACTCCAAGGGCATATGCAGGAAGCATCCCTAGCTGATTTCAAGATATACCACAGAGCCATAGCAACAAACAAACAAAAAAAATAGACCAGTGAGGCAGAATAGAGGACCCGGACATAAACTCATAGCTACAGCCACCTGATTTTTGACAAAGATGCCAAAAATATACATTGGAGAAAAGAAATCAGCTTATTCAACAAATAATTCTTGGGAAATGGGATGTCCATACAAAGAAGAATGAAGCCAGGGCCTTGTCTCTCGCCTTGTACAAAACCAATTTCAAAATGGGTCAAACACCTTAAGACTAGAAACTTGCAAAGTCCCAGAAGAAAACACTTCAACACACACACAAGCACAGACAAGGACCTTCAGAAAAGGAGCCCAGTAGTGCAGGAAACAAGACCAGAAATTGATAAAGGGGATTGCATGAAATTAAAAAGCTAAAGACACAATAATTGAATGGAGACTGCAGCTGAATGGGAGAGGACTCTTTCAAGATGTAGATCTGATCAAGGATTAATATCTAGATTATATAAATAACTTTTAAAAAAATCCAAATACCTTTCAACTAAATGACCCGACTAACTAAACAAGACAATGAGACAATGACCAGAGAGTTTGCAGAACGCGAAGCTTAGACGGTCACTAAGTGCTGGAAGCATTCAGATCCAGTCACCAGGCAAATGCACACTAGAGCTGCGGTGAGAGTCTGCTTCCCAGTCAGAAGGGCAGTCGTTAAGAAACCCAACTACAGACTCTGGTGAGGACAGCGGCATCAAGGCTGCCCTTAGCCTCCATGGGTGGGGTGGAATCAGTATGAAGAGTCCTTAAAACAAACTAACAAAATACAACAACCCGCTGGTACGGACTTGGAGGGATCTACTGTAGAGACACCTCCACTTTTTTTTTTTTTTTAACATTAGTCACAGCTGAGTTAGGGAAGCAGCTTGAGTCCCTATCGGTAGATGGATGGATAAAGAACATATGCGGTCCAAATACACACAATGACATCGTATTCAGCCATAAGGAGGAATGAAATGATGCTATTTATTAGAAAGATGATGCAACTGGAGATCGTATTAAGTGAAATAAGTCAGACGTAGAAAGATAAATATCACATCTTTTCTTTTTCTTATTTGTGGCTCTTGGAATTTTTTATGGACATATAAACCATATATATGGCTTATGTTTATAGATATGTAAAAATGTATATATGAGTATAGTGATAGGAGGAGGAGACGGGGGGAGATTTTGGGGAGAGGGAGGAGGATTGAAGGGGAAGCGGGGAAGTGGATAAAGGCCAGCAATGTGCTTGAAGGGAATTGTCTCACAAACCCACACTACGCTCAACGAATCCACGCCAAGAGCAGCGTAGCGAAGGAATTCCTGAGCCCGTGCCTATGGCGTTGGTGGATTTAGACCTGAGGGCTACCGGATTTAAGGAAAAAGTCAAGAGCTTATGCCCTTGCTCCAGGAATGGAAAGGCTGGGCCTGCTGCAGGGCTGGTATTCCTCTTAGGGCGCTTGAGTTCTGGGGTAACTGCATTTAGCTACTTGGGGTGGGTGAGGTTCCGGGCAATGAGCCTAGGGTTGGGCCCTGGCCACTTCCTCAACCCAACCCTGGGATACGGGAAAGGGTGTGGTGTGGGGTCTTCAGAGACCCTCTCGTGTGTGTGTGTGTGTGTGTGTGTGTGTGTGTGTGTGTTTCCAGTTGTCCCCTGGGTCATCACTGTGGAGACAGTGTACTGTGTGGCCCCCTGAACCCTCTGGACTCTCCACCGTGGGGCTAGACTGGAGGGCTACGTGTGAGCTGGGACCTTGGTGTACTTCCACACTCTGGTCCACAGAAGGCTATGGCTGGGCTGAGAGGAAGCAGGGGTCGAGGGAGTTGGCATTGCTCCACTCTGGCCCTTGTGTGTGCCCACAGGTCCACACAGCAGGAGCTGCTGGCGGGTAAAGTGGGTATGTGGTGGAGACCTTCATCCTGAAAGGCTACAGCACCCATAGGGGTTTTGGGGGTGACTATGGCTAGGGAACCCTCGAGTGTTCTAACAACTCTAGAACCTATAGTGGATTCTGCGTCCATCCCTCCTCCTCACTGATGGGATTCAGGGATCTTTTCAGGCCTCATGCTTCCCCGCTGAACTCAGTCAGGGTCAGGGACACCGTGCCTCACAGCTGACAGCTTCCCTCACTATCCATGACTCAGAAAGGGAGCAGGTCCCTTGGCTGAACCCCAGGGACCTGGGAGTTGCCCAAGTGGTCAGCTCTAGGGCAGGCCTAGAACGGCAGCAGTTGCAAACTTCAGCCACCAGATGGCAGAGGAGAATTCAGTGTGGCTGGGGTGGCCGGCACTGTGAGACCACATAGTCTGAGGTCTCCCGCTGCCCCACAGCCGGCGAGAGAAGGGTGGAGGAGACAAGATGGGCAGTAGGTGGTGGTGGTGGTGGGGTCAGGCTGGCCCTTTGGGGTGCACTCGTGCTGCGTTAAAGGATGGCCTAGAGCTGGCTAAGCAAAATGGGGCAAGGACTCCAGGCTGTCGCGGAGAGCGTGGGCCAAGCAGCAATGACCTTGGAGGCCCGAGAGTTGCAAAATGGGAGCAGCCTACCGCAGTCCGCACCTGAGGTCGGAAACTTGCCCTCCCAGTTTCTTCTCTGCCTGGAGAACCCCAGCTTACTGCACCCCTCTTCCCCTCCTAGCGCTCAAGGTGAGGGCAGCCATCTGCCGAGGTCAGTGGGGTGGGTGGCGGGGGCACCTTGATGCCGGATGCTGGTGCCTCATAAGCCGTGGTGCTAACGTGACTGGGCAGGGTGGGTCTCAGGAACATCAACACAGGGTGGAGTGGGGCGGGGTATTCCAAGGAAGTACGAAATTTATGTGACCAGAGGTAAAGAAATAGAGTACAGCCGGAAACTCGTAGACCGAGGAGAATGGTGGGAGTAATGGGGCCAACTTCCAGGACGCAGAGCGCTCCCTGGCTCTCTCCCTCTGGCACCCCACAGAACGGTACTGATGTTTCTCATTTGGGAAGCCCGGCAAACACAGGTGCAAAGTATCGCGTCTCATTGAGAGTGAAAAGGATTTCCGGGCCGTGGGACAGCATCGTGTCCCTTTCAGCACGAGGCCTGTTGCTTACTGGTAGGCAGACTCCACGTCGTCCCTGAGGCCACCATGCATCTGACCCTTGGGCTGAGCCAGCACCTGAGATCAGGGAAAGGGTGGGAGGGAGAGACTGGGAACAGCAGGAAGGCAGCAGACAGAATACAGAGCTGCCCCAGGGGACAACAGAGGAACCTGAGGTGTGGGGAGCTACTGTCGCCTCAGAGCTCATCTCTCGGTGGTGGCTAAGGCTAAGAGAAACTCGGTGGTGGCCCCTGCCTCCGCTTGTTGATGTAGCTGAGTGCTCTCCCCCTCACAGGGGAGGGTCAGCAGAGGTCATAGGTCAGGCTCTGACTCAGCTTGGCTTGACGAATTTACTTTTAAACAAACCCCTCTGGACTCCTCCCTGAGGCCTGTCACATAAATTTCTATTTAGTACCACTGGGTATCCAGCGAGGGAGCTGCCAGGGTGTTTTGAGAAGGAACTGGGAGGTCAAATGGTCTTATCTTTGGGACTCTGTGGAGCTTGGAGCTGGGTGCCAGATGGGGTTGTGAGAGGAAGACCCGGGGGGGGGGGTCATTTCCCCATGACTCCTGGAAGCAGCCACGCTGGCCAGGGGACAGGCCTCAGGCGTCTGCAGTTCCCTGGAGTGTGCACACCTCGTGGGAGGGAGCTGAGGACGATAGGCCCCCCCACCCCGCTACCCCACCCTGTCTCTCTATATCTGCAGAGAGAAAGCCAGTAACAGTGTATCAGATCTAGGGGCCTCCCTGTACTCTGGGCGTTCTCTTAACTGTTCTCACAGCGCCTTATGCAGGGGACAGAGAAGCCTGTGAGGTCCTGAGGGAATGTGCATGGTTGTTGACATAGGCACAGCCATATCAAGGCCCCCTCACACCTCAGCTCTATGGAGGGGGCAGCGCCTTCCCCAGGTGAGGCTCAGAGGAACAGCGAAACCTTCTTCAGGTCAGGGTGTATATGTGTGTGCATAGAATGTTCCCCACAGCTTTCTGCCCCAGGATACTTACAGCCTGAAGACGGCTCCCCCGTAGATACCGCTCCTACTGAGATTAGCTAGACATGTCTCCTTGTTCCGTTGTACATAATAAGCCTGCCTCATTGTTTACCTGTATGTAATACAGACATCTTCACATTCAACTGTATGCAATAACCCCGCTCCCCTCCTCAATGCTATAGAGTAAACACGTCAGCTCCTCGGGTACCGCAGTGTCTCCTGTAGAGAGCCCAGTCCGTCTGGTTCTGGATTGTCTGTGTGTTCTTGTAGTTGCCTTTTCTTCATTTCCCCTGCCCTGGTCAGGCCTGTCAGTGGTCAGGGACTCCCTTCCACCATGGAACCTAAGACCCACAGGCGCTGGAGCCACACGACGTAGACCCAAAGCTCCTTGCTGCCTCCTCATGTCTATCTTACAACACAAGCCTTTATGGAATGTGCAGCCCTAAGTCATTACTTTATGCGGGTTATTAACCTTTGAGCCTTGGCTCGTTGAGGTGTCAGTGAGGTGGCCGAAGGTCAGATCCATCCCCAGATCAACCAGTTTGGAAATCCCTCCACACACTAAACCAAGACCACACCCCATAGTTATGGCTCCAGCTAGCATTTGAAGGGTGGAGAAGAGGCGGGAGGCTTCCGCCCAGCAGTTACTTCCGGGATATCCTTGGAACATGTGTGTTTAGGGCAGAGTCAGGTCCTAGAGACCCCACTGAAAAGAAGTCAGCCTGCATCCTCAGGAAGGCATAACAGCGGAGGTGACCCCCTCCTGGCTGACGGGTGTGTGGGCCAGGCAGGCAGAGCAGGGCGAGGGGAATGCAGAGCCACAGACGGCACAGCCCAGCGCAGCCCTGTTTGTGTTGGCAATGCCGCTGCCCAGCCATTTCCAGGTTGTATGGCTGCGTGATGGAGAATGTAGGTCAGGGGTTTAAGCAAACACCTCGGAACCTCACATCTGTGTGAGCGTGAGGAGGGGCACAGTGAGCTTCTGGAAAGCTGGTAAGTACGAAATGGTCTCTGCATCTGAAGGACAGCGTCATCAGCTGTCACTTATCTTGGCGGGGGTGGGACATGGACCCAAGAGATACTAAGCTGCATTGAGGGCACAGAATGCTGCGAACAGCTGGCAGGAGACAAGGCCTGGCATTAGGCAGGGCAGGAGAAACAGCAGCGGAGAGAACAAAGAGGGCGAGGGGATGCTGTGGTCATGTGACACCCAAGGCAAGCAGGAGCCAGAGGCCACCAACAAACGCTGGCCTGAGAGGAGAAACAACCCACCCCAGTCTAGGACCACGCGCATGCACAGCCTCTGTGGCAGGTCACACCTGTGACCAACATAGAGAGCTCTCACCTGTGACCAACATGGGACGCTCACACCTGTGACCAACATGGAGTGCTCACACCTGCGACCAACATAGAGTGCTCACGCCTGTAACCAACATGGAGTGCTCACACCCGTGACCAACATAGAGAGCTCTCACCTGTGACCAACATGGAGCACTCACACCCGTGACCAACATGGAGCGCTCACACCTGTTATCAACATGGAGCGCTCACACCTGTTATCAACATGGAACGCTCACACCTGTTATCAACATGGAGCGCTCACACCTGTTATCAACATGGAGTGCTCACACCTGTTATCAACATGGAGTGCTCACACCTGTCATCAACATAGAGTGCTCACACCCGTGACCAACATGGAACATTCATACTGCCTCTCACTAAGGGGAACCCATATATAAAACCGAGAGGTATAAACCTTGAGACAAGAGTCGTTGCTGGCTCTTGTCATTCTCTCCCTCTTCCCTGAGGCTCTAGAAACAGACACCAGCTGACAAGGGGATGTGTTCTGGGGGGCCTCTGGACCTGGGCCAGAGCTGCCATTAAACAGAGAGGGAAACCTTTACCTGCCTGTCACCAAGGGCCCATGCTAGTCCCTCCTAGTCCCTAAAAAGGTGGTTTTGCTGGTAGGAGCCCCAGAGACACTGGGGGACACAGTGTAGAAGCTACTCATTTATATGGCCAGGACTAGTGGGGCTGTAGCCTGCAGGAAGGAACCCTATGAACTCCAGAGGTAGGTGGGGCCACCACCCAGCTGGCCACTCACTAGGGTGTGTGTGAATGTGTGTGTGTGTGTGCGCGCGCGTGTGCGTGCGTGTGTGTGTGTGTGTGTGTGTGTGTGTGTGTGTGTGTGACCTGCTCCCCAGGATTCTCTGTCCCCTCATTTTACACTGAGATCATTATACCCCCTTACCCTGGTCCCAGCAATCCTGCTCTTGGCCAGAACCCTGGTCCTGGAGGCCTGAGATGTGGACAGATCCTGCTCCTGGGGCATGGTGGCCCTTTGTCTGTGTAGAGCCTCAGAGACACCCCCTAAATGGAGTTCCTCTCTCTCCCCCTTTGTCTTTGCCTGAACACGATTTATTGCCTTGAGATGGTGATGCCGTGTGGATGAGAAAAGAAGCTTTCCCGAGGAACCGCAGAGTGGCCCTGGGAGCCCAATTGCCTTGGTGGGAGGCCTGACCTCACTTCCTCCGCAGCCATAATTAATGGGACAGCAGAACAGCCTCCGAGAGCCAGGTCCCCAACAGCAGCACACACTTACAGTGCATTATTCCTGCGTAAAGAGCCCTCGGGGCCGTCACACTTGCAGGTCAGCGGGCACAGAGGCCACTCTGGCTCGCTCAGTATTTACTGAGAAAACATCACGTGTCTTCTCATCTGCTCTTACACTTAATAGCTGACACTAGTCCATACAAAAACCAAGTGGGTATTTTGAATGGGGGTTTTCTTCTGAGTGCCATGAGCCCTGGACCAGAGTCTATGGTTACAGACTCCTCATGGGGAGGCCTTCCTTTCCTCTGGGTGGGAGGCAACTGGGAGGAGGGGGGCACTCAAGCCCAAGGTCAGAGGCCAGAGGCATTCTCCTTACCCACGGAACTGCGTCCCCAGTCCTGACCACTAGGCAACCTTGCTTCTCCCCTCCTCCTTTGCACCGGCTCCCCACAGGCAGCTCCGTCTGTGACCTCTTCACCCATTCATTCACTAAATATTTACTGTGCGTGCACCATGAGCCAGCTTCATTCCGGGCACTCGGCACTCAGGGCAATCCTCAAGGACAGTGAAGCAGACCAGACCCTGGTCCCGAGGGAGTTTATGTTCTGGGAACAAATGGCAAGGCGCAGTGAGCCCCAGGTGTGCTGGGGGGCAGGAGGGTGGGCAGCAGGAAGAGGGAGCAGGGGAAGCTGTGGGCTGCACCCTGGAGAGGGGAGTCACAGTGGGGGGTGAGATCGGGACATAACCTGCAGGAAGGAAGGAGGCTTGCACTTGGACTTCTGGGGAGGAACGTGCCCGAGATGGGGACTTTGGTAGACAAGGTGGAGGAAGGAGCTGAGTTGGAGGTTAGGGGCGCAACTGGGGTGGACCACACAGTGTCCTGGGCCGACTGTGATAAAGGACCGTGCACTAGTTAAGACAGCTCCAGAGGTTGTGGGAGGGGCTTGCTCACTGCCTTCTAGCTCCTGGAGCCCAATGTCTCCTTCTCTTCCTCCTCTTCCCTCAAGCACTCTGAAGGATGAACAGCTATGTACTTCTAGTCCAGGGCCCTACTCACCCCGCAGGAGTCAAAACAGGTCAGGGCTAGAACTGGTGCTCGTGCCTGGGTCATAAGCTCAACTTCCCACTAACTAAAGGCTAGTAATCTCTGAGATTTTCTCTCCTGTAAAATGGGACTGAAGGAGCGCTGACTTCTGAGGACTGCTCTGAAGGTTAAGCCAGATGGCACACATTGTAACCTGTCACCAGTGGACCCAGACAGCGGTTACTGTCAGGGTGAACGTGCTGGTCACTATGTGGACAGTTTCAGGTTCAATGTGATAGCAATTTCCCTCTAGTTTTGGAGATCCAACAGGTAGATAGACCTGAAAATGCTGACTGCCATCGTGGAAAGGCAACCCTTCATTCAGATAAAGGGGTACAGACTTGCCTACAGTTGTTGAAAGGCAACCCTTCATTCAGATAAAGAGATACAGATTTGCCTCCAGTGAGGCTGGGACATTGTGTTCCAGGCTTGCACAGGGATGAAGATGTATAAACCACTTGGGCACATCCCCTGTAAACTTGAGGTCAAAACTTATTCATGCTAAATAAGAAATTCAGCAATTTTTTTTGGGGGGGGAGGGGTTTCAAGACAGGGTTTCTCTGTAGCTTAGGAGCCTGTCCTGGAACTAGTTTTTGTAGACCAGGCTGGCCTTGAACTCAGAGATCCGCCTGCCTCTGCCTCCCAAGCGCTGGGATTAAAGGTGTGCGCCATTACCACCCAGCTGAAACTCAGCAACTTAAACACCACTCCCATCAGGGAAGGAAGACCTCAAATACGGATGCTGAGCACTGACTTGAAAACAAAAATTATGAATATAAAAAAACAATAAAACGTTCAGGAGTTCCAGGGAGAAATACACATTATGGAGTAGATTCAGAAGCTCTGTCTGCCAGGTGAGATCTGTTAAACCAGCGGAGAACTAGCTCTCCCTGTTTCAGTTAGCTTTGCGTGGCGTGGACACATATGTGCATGTGTATACACATGGAGAGGCCGCAGGTCCGTCTCTGTCTCAGGTTCCCTGGCTGCTGTCCACTTTGCTTTTTAATTCAGAGTTTCCTACTGGGGCTCACTGTGTAGGATGACTGGCTGCCTCCCCAGCATTGTTGCTATTCTCCAGTCATGGGCAACCAAGTGGGCATCTGCAAACTGGGGTATTTTATGTGAGTTTGGGGGGGAGGTTCAGATGGAGGTCTTCGTGTTTGCATGGCAAGAACATCACCAACCAAGAGCCATCTCTCCAATCCCCTTGCCTTATTTTAGAAAAGAGAACCCAAGGCGTACAAAATGGAGAATAGAAGGCAGGTCAAATTATACAGAAATCGTGGGGAAATGATAAGCTGACAATTTTTAATTCTTAGTGGAAGGAGTGATTTGTTAAACACACACATACATACACACACACACACACACACACACACTTCCAAACCAACTTTAAACAACAAAAATATAAAGGAAGCCATTTAAAAAATTGGGTAGCAAGACACGGTTAAGACTAAATTATTTTGTTTATTAACAGGATGTAAATCTGAATGATCCAAAACACACAAAGAGAGCAGACAGGGCTTCACTGTATTTTAAACACGAATCCTCAAAATCGACACAAAAAGCACAGAAAAGAAAACTGTAACACCACAGAGAGAATTCTAAGAACAACGAACAAAACACTTGCAAAACACACTGCCAGACAAAGTAAATACCCAAGCCCTCCAGGAAGGATCATCTTGCAGATATACTGAAGGAGTTCACAGGAGAAAAAGCGTACTTCATGATACTGAATAAGGAGAAGGGGAAGGAAGAAAAGGAGGAATAAGGAAGAAGGAAGAGGAGGAGAAGGAGGACGAGGAGGAGGAGGACGAGGAGGAGGAAGGCTTTACAATTGTCAGAAAGAGCCAAGAGTGGAAATGCCAATGCCAAGAACATCATGAATAAGAATATTGGTACAAACACTAGGCAGGGTTCTGGGAATCCTGCAGTAGAAGGGGAGGAAGGATTGTAGGAGCCAGTGAGGTCAGGGACACCACAGAAAACCCACAGAACCAGTTAACCTGTGCTCGTAGGGGCTCACAGAGACTGAGCCAACAACCAGGGAGCCTGCATGGAACTGACATAATCCCTCTACACTTATGCCACAGTTGTGTAGCTTGGTCTTCTTGTGGGACTCCTAACCGTGGGAACGGGGACTGTCTCTGACTCTCTTGCCTGCTTTTGGGACCCATCCCTCCTATGGGATTGTCTCATCCAACCTGTATAGAAGAGGAGGTGTCTAGTCTCACTGGAGCTTCATATACCACGGCTGACTGATATCCAGGAGCCCCACCCATATCTGAAGGGAAGCAGAGGGAGAGTAGTAGACATAGGGAGTGTGTGTGTGGGGGGCGGGGACTGGGACAAGAGGAGGGAGGGGAAACTGTGGTTGGGATATGAAAACAACCAAGCAAACAAAAAACAACCAAAAGAATCTTGATACTGTGGCTTGAAAGAGTGGGTGGGGTGGTGGTGGGGTGGAGAGGCTCAGCCCGTGTCCAAACAGGGGATCCCAAATGAAATACAAATGAATTAGTAAATTGCTCCCTGCTTGAATTTAGATCCCATGGGTTGGGGAGAAGGACAGGAGACAGCCGTCACAACTCCTTGGTTCAGTTGGCAGGATGCTTTAATTTACTCTATTTTGCTGTACCCTGAGCATTCTGTTCAAGACAAAAGTGCAGGTCAGACTCAGGATGCCCAGAGCCAGCTGATGAGAACTGGGGAACCGAGGCCCCAGATCTCAGGAAAGGAGGTTCCCTTGATCTGCTCTGACCCTGCAGTTGGTCCTCCCCACCAGCTGACACACCTCAGGGATCACCTTGTCCCACCTGTCCTCCTTGGTGCCCCTGCTGCTCCCATCACCGTCCTGCTTCAAATGGCACCTGAGTGCTGAGGACGAAGGCTGAGACCTAGGCCAGGCGCAGGTACCTGGGTTTGCCATCCACGCTCTGGTACTATGAGGAGGGTCTGGGAAGCAAGATGGGGCTTCCAGGGAGGAACTGACGCCATCTAACTTACATCTGTACATAGAGAAACACATCAAGAGAGACGTGAGTAGGAAGCATGACAGGCATGGCTTTGGAAATGTCCACAATTCCTCTGGAGTCTGCCTCACGCTCAGCACATCTATCCAATAGTTCAGGGACAGAGCCAAAGATGGGGTCTAGGCTGGACACTGATCTCTTCCCAAGACTCACAGACATACTTTGAAACCGGAGTTCTTCAATTTGGAACAACTCTGCACTTCATACATTTTAGAATTCTATTTTTAAAAAAAATTCAATCATGGGTAGAAGAGTTGCAGAGTCTGCAGTTTCCAGGATGTAACAACAAAACTTAACCTGTGGCCTAACCCTAACCAGTTTCTTAAACTAGAGTCGGATGCAGGATGCGGGGATCATGAAAAACATCAACAGCAATACATGGTTTCCTCAAGGCACTGTGACCAAACAGCAAGTCAAAGCCGAATGTGCATAATAAAGGTGGTGCTGACCCACGGTGTACAGCAGAACTTCCCTGCGGCCTTGGTTCTGAGTGCAACACCCATACTCCGCACTGCGTGTGTCTCCTGCCAAGCAAGGCCAGCGAAGGCCGCCTGAAAAGGCGCGGCTCCGATTCAAGGCTCTCGCGTTAGTTACAGAAAGTTTTTATTCTGCAAGCCAAGTTTCCAGCATTTATAAAAGTATAATGATTTAATTATGGGAGCAAACACTTGCAATGCTTCCTTACCACCGCCCTTCAGCAGGTAAGCTTTTACACAAGCATTCGGTGGAAGAAGGCTGTGGTGGCTGCTTTGTCACTTTGACACAACTTAGAACGACCTGGGAAGAATCTCAGCTGAGGAACCCTCTAGATTAAGTTGGCCTGTGGCCCTGCCCGTGGGGGGGTCTGTCTTGATACCTCTTGCTGATGTGGGAAGACCCAGCCTAAGCGTTGGCAGTGTTTTTAGGTAACAGTCAGATAAGGGGTCTTAGAGGAGGGAGGTTTTGGCTTTTTTGCTCACTCAGTCTTTACTCTTGCTGGCAAGCTCATCTACTCTGCAGCCGCCGCCACTGATGCCTTGGCTGACTGATGATACTCAGCCAGACATCTTCAGTCTTCAATGTGGAGTGAACATCGTCTGCTCTCCAGGAATCCTCCACACCGTTGGAGCCAGATTGGAATTGCCTAGTTGCTCAGCCCACGTACCAAGAGAAGACCAGGCATTTGGCCCCTGTGGTGTGAGAAGGGCAGTGGTGGGCTTCTCTGACCATATTGTATAAGCCATCACTAAATCCCCCTTTAGCATGCATTTATCCTATTGATTCTGTTCCCCTGCAGAGCCCTGACCCGAAGCTGTGTCAGTGAGAGCATAGGGCAAGGGGAGCTATTGCAGAACAAATAGTAAGTCAGGAAATGCCCAAGGGTGAGGCTGGAGTGCTCAACATGCAGCCCTTTCTGGTTTTGTATTGAAGATTAAAAAGTTGAAAGGGCTTTGGTGGGCAGGGAAAGTGCCAGGTCCTGTGGCATTGGTAGCCAAGATTCTGGGGGCTTCTGCCTGGCAGTGGAGTCCTCTCCAATTAGGTCAGCCTGAGCTCCTTGTGGAGAACCATCACGACGCATGATAACTCACATGTGCAAATAAGCTCCTCCCAACAGCTGCCTCTGAAAGTTTCAAGTGTTGTTATCCTTTCAACACCCAAAGACTGGGAACTGGTCCCCCAAATACTCTGACACAAAGCAACAGAGCCAGGCCAGAGGAACCCACCTCTCTCCTTTAAGACTCTTTGACCTCAGTCTGAAGCCTTCTCTAGCATAGCTGTGCCCATCCCCGACTGCCCATATCACATGGACCAGTCAAATCGTGGCTTTCATTGAGAACATTCTCTGGTGTCCATCTGTCTTGCTCAGTGGCTAAACACCTGCTTCTATCTGTGACACTGGCCCTCTGGCTGCTCCCCAGCCCTGTATCTCAAGAACCCCCCCCCCCCAGAGCGCTTTTCTCGATGCATACTTTCTGTATTTTGGGTTCTGTGCTCCCTTGCTACTTGGGACTGCGCTGTGTAAGGAAGGATCTTTCTTCCCCTGACCCGCAGAGGACAATGAGTCTGAGCTCCCAGAAACACTGGTGTCCCACACTGATGCATTCATGCAACTTCAGCAGATGCTGTGCTCTGGGAAGGAGGAGCACACTCCTCAGGTGGGACGGCTTTACCTAGTGCCTCTCTGTGTGACTGTCCCCTACAGTTAGCTTTGGCTTGAGGAGCCCCTGTGCTTGAGTGGAGGAGCCGCTGACATGTGTTGGTGGTACAGTCGTGACCATAGCCGAATCCAGGCAGAGTCAGAATGAAAACCCAGCAAGGCTCAGTAGGAATCACCTGCCCTAGGTGTGATAGGAGACCTACAGTGACTGGCAGCCCAGAGAAAACTGGTACACACAATGGCTTCACCGCCCAAAGCTGACAGAGCTTCTCGTTCCTTAGAAGCCACAACTCCAGGCGCTCAGCTCTGGCCAAAGGCCCTGTGGTCTCTGCCCTCTGCTGTCCCTGAACCAAGGGTAACACAAGGGGCTCCTGTGATTCTGATATTTTTATTCTTGGATCAGCCTAAGTCCCAAATCCAGGGGCTCAGGAACCAATGCTCCCTGGCTGTCTTCATTTCTACACCCCAACTCTGCATGCATAGCCAGGGATTTTTTCTTCCTCTTGTGTCTTTAATATGTCTTCTTCCCAAGAAAGGCTCTAACATGGACACTTTTTCCCTTGCATCCCGCCAGGGCAGGAAACAACACAACACTTCCTTCCCACCCTCCTGCCGCATGCTCCTCTCTCCCTGTCAAGTCAGATGCTCACTGGAGACTAGCCACTTAATGTCCATTTCCTATTGTAACTGCTCATAACAGGCAGGTCTCTCGGGAAGGGAGGTCTATTGCATGTCTTATCACCCACACGAAAGGCCACACACCATAGACACCATCGCCTAATTATGACCTATCCCTATAGGTACCACTTTTAGGGGCTTTGGTATTTTTCAGCCACACTGGCAACCAGCAGGCCCCAGTGACCCTTTTGTCGCTGCCCCCATGCCAAAAGCACTCTTGCAGGTGCACAGCCATGCTTTGCATTTCAGGTGTGCTAGAGGATCGGAACTGAGGTCGTGAGGCTTGCTCAGCAAGAGCTCTTACCCACTGAGCCAGCTCCTCAGCCCCTGGAGTCTCTCTCAAGCTCTCTGACCATGCGATGCTTATCTCAAAGGATGTTTAAACACGAGCAAAATGAGGTGGCATGCATCTCTGATCCAAACACTCGGAAGACTGAGGCAGGAGGATTGCGAATTCCAGGCCACCCTAGATTATAAAAACCATGTCTCTAAAGCAAACCAATGAACAAACAAAAACCAGATACTTGTAAAGCCATTTCTTTGACAAGATCACCTCTCTCTGGTGACCCAGCACATAGTATGGGTGTCCTCAGCTTTGCTCAAACCCCGAACTTCTCTTCAGCAGAGAACACATTTTCTGCCCAGGGCTGTGGACAGTGTCTGGGTATTGTAGGCAGAGTTTTTCCTGGGGACTGACTGCCAGTCCCCCAGTAAACACACAGACTGAATATTAATTACAAATCCTCAGCCAATAGCTTAGGCTTGTCTCCAGCCAGCTCTTATAACGTAAATCAACCCATTTCTATTCATCTATGTGCTGCCCCAGGCTCGTTTACCTCATCTAGGAACTTCCCATGTTGCCTCTTCCAAGTCTGGCTCAGGACTCCCCAGACTCCACCCTTCTTCTTCCCGGCATTCTCATGGCGCTGGAAATCCTGCCTAGTCATCAGCCAATCAGCTTCTTCTTGACATCGAGAGCAGCATACTTTCACAGCGTATGGAAGGATTGTTCTACAGCAGGACATAGCTTGGCTGTCCCCAGTGGGTGGATCCAGAAGTGCTGCCGATCAGCCTGCAATGCAGGGAGCAAGTACCCCTCACCCCAGATGCGATCTGGTCCAAGTGTCAGCAGGGCTGCGGTTCAGAAACCCTATTCAAGATTAGCCCCAAATACCCTAATTTATTTTGTTTGGATGAGCTCTTGGCTGTAGTGGCTGGCTGAGCTTCCTTCGTCTTTAAACACTTACCCTACTCCAGTTAGATTTTTTTCATCTGGTTCCTCAGACCTTCTGAAGGTCATAGATGGCAGACGTTGTTGGATCATTTTCTTTTTTTATTCTTTGTTTTGCTAAAGAAGGCATTTGAAACCCCGGAAATCCCTCTGCTCACGGCTGTGACCGAAACTTCATCTTGGTGTGTAATTTTTAAATCTTCCAACCTAAAACATGTTTTACCACAGGCTTCGTCTGCTCCTTGATCAGTCGGTTACCCAGGAATGTGTCTTTCATGTGGAACGAGAGGGCATTTTTGTCAGGGAGTTCTTGACTGACGCATGTCCTCCATACTGTGGTCAGAGTGGCTGTGCGCAGCGCTGGCCTCGGTTTTCCTTTCTGTTGACATTTTGATGTGTGTTCATTGACTGACTAACAGTTTGCAAGCTGCTGTCTTCCCAGTTCGTTTTCTCCAAGCCTCTGCTGATTCCACCCCAACGATGTTTTGACTTAGACTTTATGAGATGTGTGAGTGTGTGTGTGTGTGTGTGTGTGTGAGAGAGAGTGTGTGTGTGTTGGGGGTTGGATGAGAATGGCCCCCATAGGTCCATATATTTGCACACTCCATCCCCAGTTGGTGAACTCTTTGAGAAGGGCTAGAATGGGTGGCCATGTTGGTATAGGTGTGGCCTTGTTGGAGAAAGTGTGTCACTGGGGGTGGGTGGGCTTTGAGGTTTCAAAAGTCCATGCCAGACCCGGTGGCTCTCTGCTTGCTGCCGGTGGATCAAGATGTGGAACTCTCAGCTCCTGCTCCAGCACCATGCCCGCTGCATGCCACCATGCTCCCCTCCGTGATGATAATGGACTAGCCCTCTGAAACTATAAGCCAGCCCCCAATTCAACACTTTCTAAGAGATGCCTTGGCCATGGTGTCTTTCCACAACAATAGAAACTCTAAGCATGGAACGGGGCAGAGACAGAAGACAGCTTCTCTTCTTCCTACCCTTTGGCCATCCATTTCTGCTCATCTCCCTCCAACAAGGTCCTGTGATGGCTGGGGTTAGAGCAAGGACACTACTCCACTCTCGGCCTAGGCCAGTGCCCTGGGAGGAGCAGAGGACTGGGAACAAAAGAACAATTTGTGCAGTCAGATCAGGGCACTTGAAGATGTGAGACCCATGTCCCGAGCATTGCAGACAGATCAGCAGCACACACTGGCTAACCCAGACACTGCCCACATCCCCGGGAGGAAAATGTGCTCTCTGCTAAAGATAATTTCAGAGTTTGAGCCAAGATGAGGACACCCATACCATGTAGTGGCCACCATAGTGACCTGATCTTGTCAAGAAAGTGACTTTACCAGCACATATCAACTGAAATGCTGGGATTGAGGGGAAGGTCAATCACTGGGGCTTGCTGGCTGCCAGCCTCACTGAAAAGCCTGGGGCTCTGGGCTCAGTGAGAGATACTGTCCAGAGGGAATAAGGTTGAGAGTGATAGAGAGGGACATTTGACATTCTCCTCTGGCCCCCACACACATGCATCCTTTGGCATGTATACACACTCATGCACCGGACACACATGAAATAAAAAAAAATCAGAAAAGGACTGCAGATACAAGCATTCACTTGGGGAAGTAGCAACAAGCCCAGGGTGGAGGAAGCAGCGCAGAAAGCACGGTGAGTGTGGCTGTGAGTTCCATGCATCTAGGCTTCCCACCCGTGGTCGCCTGCAAGGCTAAGATCAGGGGCTCAGCTGGGCGTGTCTCCTTTCTGCCTCTTGCTCTGGAAACTCAGTCTGCCTTGCGACTGTCTGCAGAGCTCTTCTAGGAAATGAACACCTCCCTTACAACCACGTCTATGACATTAATGACCCTGATGTCAGGAGCCAGTTCCCCTTCCCAAAATAGGGTTTGTTTATTCTGCAGCAAAAGTCCCTGGAGTAAACTAAGCACACAAGCAAGCAGCTCACCTGTTCGCCCAAGGTGAGCCAATAGGTGGGTGTCTGCCATTTCTCTCTAGGTTCCTTGTTGAATACAATCGCTAACGCCCTTCATTTCCCCCACTGAGCAAGTGTGGCAAGCCCTGTGGGTGGTACCTGTTGATGGCCAGCCCTGCAGTACAGAAAGCCCTTCTAAAGCTTCTGGAAACCTCAACAATCTAAGAGCCAAGCCATGAAGACAGTGTAGGCTCATGGGGATCCTAAGACCACATGGGCTTATCTTAGAGACGCTGTGTGGGGGAAGGTCGTTTTGGCCGGAATGCATTCCTGGCCATCCCCTGTGACTCCGTGGGAGCCACCTTCCTTCTTGTAAATATTTCAGACCCCTCCCCTCTACTCCACTGGAGTTTGCTTAACAGAGAAATCACATCATGGCCGTACAAGTGCTTCTGCAGGATAAAGCAGCCCGTGTGCCACTGTGCTTGCTCTCCGATATCCCAAGGTCTATGATCTGCTGGGGCCGAGGGTGCCAGGACAGACAGCCTAGGCTGGTCACTATGGGTGATCAGGCTAGTGCCCGAGCTGTGTGTGGCGCGGAGCCTTCATGGTTATGTGCTGTGGGTTATGGGTAGCCTGCCAGGCTGAGCCCTTGAGATGAAGAGTGGCCTCCTGGGATCGTTGCTAAAGGTGATGGGGGCAGCGTCTTAGGCTGGGTGCTGCAGTTGTGGGTCTGTTCTCTTGAATGTTCCCGATGTGGCCCTCCTTCATGCTCAGCCTCTTGAAACAATGGAGCTAACTGCTGGGCATCTCCCAGACCAGTCCCTGGTTCTGGCACCTGTAGGGCCGGCTGATCCTCTGGCGGCTAGCAGGGGTGGGGGTTATCTGAGTGGGGATGGCCCTCCCGTGCTTTGCATCCCAGAAAGTGAAGACACACAGGGACCAAATCCAAGAAGCGGTCCTTGGCCAAGCCCTCGGGACCAGGGTTCCATGAGAACCGTTTTTTATTGAGAATTGTGGTATGTGGCGGATTGAGAAATTGCCATAGTCGGAAAAAACAAGTGGAAAACCTTCCAGAAAACAAACACTGCAGAAGGAAGTGCCAGGGCAGGGAGTGTTGAGCCTGTGGGAGACTGAGAATGACTTCTGGAGCACTGCTGGGCCATCCAGGTCCCGGGGCCTGCGGATTTGGCCCGGTGGCAGCTCTCACTATATTTCAGGTCTGAGAGATTCTTTGATTAATTTCTGTGGACTTCACCAGAGTTACAGCAACTCCCCGAGCTCTAATTAAGGAAGAGAGGCGGACGGTGACTCATGCTGGAAAGAACCCTCCCAGCCCTCAGAAAGCATTTCAGGTCCTCACGCAGTGGGAATGGCCTCCGATCAAGGCGGCTCTGGCCGGAGGTCAGCAAGATAATGGTCAGAGTTCCTACTAGTCTCTCTCTCTCTCTTCCCCTCCATCCCTCTCTCCTTCTGCCTTTCCCTCTCTGTCTCTCCCTCTCCCCCTTCTCTCTCTCTGTTTCTCTCTCTGTCTCTCTGTCTCTGTCTGTCTGTCTCTCTCTCTCTCTCTGTGTGTCTGTGTTTGTGTGTGTCTCTCTCTGTGTCTCTCTGTGTGTGTCTGTGCGTGTGTCTGTGTCTGTGTGTGCCCACGCACAGGCTCAGGCTCCAATCCTGTGTTTCCTAGAAGAGCTGGCAGGGACATATGGCATGGCTTCTGTTTGCTAGAAACTGACAGAACTTCTGGGGGTTTAAACCCAAGGCCTCATATATGCAAGGCAAGTGGCTACCACTGAACTGTGCTCTAGTCACCCCAGAGTTAGATTTCAGAAGCCCACGACAAGGGCACTGCCACCACCCAGGTTGGAAGTCACAGCATCCATCTGGCCCCAGCGACACAGGGCCCTTTTGGCTGACTAAACCTTTTCTTGAAAGCTTGGGTGGTAGGGAAGGAGACCAGAGGTCATTGCCTCAGTCACATGCCGGGGAAGCTTGACAAGGCACACGCCACTCTTATCCAGCATGGAAACAGAGCGTGCCAAGAGGGAGGGCAAATTCAAATCCAAGTGAGAAGTAGCTTGGAGACTTTCCTGCCATGTGCCTTCTCTGGCTATGGATCTGACCTGGGGGACCACAAAGGAACCACAGCCTGGGACTCCTTTGGACCCAAGGACCGAGCAGCAAGGGTAGACCTTATCCCTAGTAGAACTTGGTCCAGGGCAGAGAGAGAGAGCTGAGTGCCACAGGTACAGTGTTATTGCACACCAGAACAGCAGCCTTCTGATGGCGTGAGTACTGGGCTCTTACAGGGCTGCTTGTCTCCAGCCTCCATTCCTGTGAACATTCTGCATCCAGATAAGAACCAGCTCGCTATTCAGCCAAAGGGAATAAATCTTCTTTAGACCAGGAATGGGTCCTAGGGTCTGAGTCTGGACAGCTGGGCAGAGCACAAGTGCCGAGAACCTCGCTGGAGCTGTCAGAGCTGTCTGGAGTGAACGATGCCGAGCACCCGGTCATGTAGCTCTAGCCACTCAGCCAGTAACTGAGTTGGTCCCATCTGCTAAGCAGCATGCTGGAGACCAGAGACCCAGCAGGGAACACACACATGGTAGCCAGGTCCTCACGGGATGGGAGCTGACAGCAGAAGAGCAAGCTCAGGCTATGTCCTCTTGGGTCTCACAAAGGGAAGTGAGGGGAAAGCATTGTTAGCAAGAACGGGAGCTGGGGGAGAAAAGGGGCTGGAAGATTTGAGAGCTGTTTATGTTGTGGGGGTTTTCACTGATCACACAGAGAGGAGTCATAAACCCAGGCCAGAGTTCACCCAACACTGAAGTCGCCTTTCAGCCCCAGCTTCCCCATGGTGGTTGCTCTCCTATATCTAGTGTTAATTTAGGGTTATGGGTCTTTGTCTGCATTTGTGCATATGCACCATGTGCATGCAGTGCAGGCAGAGGCCAGAAGAGGGCACTATATCCCCCAGAACTGGAGTAGCAGGCAGTTGTAAGAAACCATATAGGTGCTGGGGAATAAACCTGGGCTTTCTGCAAATCTCTCCAGCCAGACCCTTCACTGAGCTCATGTCTACATCATGGCAATACAGAGGTACTTCCTCACAGCTGAGAGTACCCTCTTCATGAGTTGTATTTTCATGTAGCATTGCTGGTTTCAATGAAAATGTTTAATCAAACAATTATAGATTCACAGGCAGTTGTTAGAAATAATACTCGGAGGCTCCATGTGGCTTCTACCCTGTTCCCAACACTGGAACACCTTGTTATAAGGAACAACAGAAAATGAGACCAGAAACATGATCTTATGCAGCCAAAGCAGAGCAGTCTACCATCCTTCTTCAATAGCTCTGGTTCCTGGGCCTCTTGTCCCCAGACCTCTGACAGTATCCCTTAGGGAGGGCTTTCCTCCCTTCCTCCCTCAGCCCTGCAATGGCTACTCTGTTCTCCGGGTCTGCTATAAAAATTGCTCTGTCCAGATGCAATCTTTTGGAATTCACTCTTCCACACATTGTAATTTTTTGAAGACTTGTCCCAGCTGTACTTTGCGGCTTCTCTCCATGGTGGAGACATATTTGCTGCTGTGACTATGGCTCAGCTGGTGTCACAATTTGTCTTAATGAAGACATCTGCATCTGAGAGCAGGTTTCTCTAGGATACAAGCCCAGGACCAAAGTTGTTGGTTCACTGGGCAGTGAAGTATTTAGAATTCAAAACCTTCCAAACTGCTTTCAAGGGTCTGTATCTTTTAATGGTCACGTGGGCAGTGTGAAGTGACCTATGTCCTGGGCATCCCCTCCAGAGACCAGGGTGCCACTGTATGCAACCATTGTAATGGTTTAAATAAAATGGCGTAGTTCCCGACCATGGGGGGCAGCTGGTCCCATCACCCAAGGCACAGCACCAATGTAATGGTTTAGTTAAATGTAATGGTTTAGATAAAATGGTTCAGTTCCCTGAGGGGGGGCCGGGTCCCACCACTGAATGGCTCGGTGGGTCTCAGGCAGGTGGGAAGTGGCTAGTGGGTGAGAGACCTCAGCAGGTCAGCGGGAGCCATGGCAGGTGAACAGATGGGTAGATGGCATGCAGAGAAAGTAGGTATAGTTTATTTAGTAGGTTATGGAAGGGAAGGGGAAAGGGGAGAGGGAGGGAAGAAGGGAGGAAGAGCAAGAGAAAGAGAGAGAGGAGAGAGAAACAGGAGAGAGAAATAGCGAGCAGGGGAGAGAGAGAGGAGGGAGGAGAGGAGAAGAGACAGCAGCCATCTTTTCTGAAGAGAGAAGAGACAGGATGGAAGCAGAACTAAGATCCCCTTGCCTGGGAGGAAGGGGGAGTGGGTGAGGCTTGTCTCTTAAAGGGACAGGACAGACCATTATAGCCATTCTGATGACAGTAAAAAGACATTACATTTTCATCTCCCCAGTGGCTGATGATGCTTTGTTATCATAGATCTCTCCTTTGAAGTGTCTCTCACAGTTTTTGTCCCTTTTCTGTTGAGTCTCAATAAAAATACAAAATAATTTATTTTGTCTTATATTTTTCCACATCACAGTCCATCATCAAAGGAAGTCAGGGTAGGAACTCAAGGCAGGAACCAAGAGGCAGGAGTCAGAGTCACCTGTAATTTGATTTTTCATTTCCCTTAAGAAAATTATTTCTCTTATTTTTGCTTTTGGGTGAGTTACAGGAGGTCGTGGGTCACCTGGGCTTGAGCATTGGAAAGCAAACTTGGGTCCTCTGGAAGAGCAGCATGCAATCTCAACCACAGAGCCCCCTCTACAGCCCCAGTTTTTCATTTTTAAGGAATTGCTCACTTAGCCTACCCTTTCAGTTTCCAGATCATCAATTTTGTGTGTAGATTGTGTGTTTTGTGTCAAATCCGTGAACTCTTTGTCCAACTCTAGATCCCAAGATTCTCCCCCACCCAAAACTTTGTGCTCTGTGGTTTTGCGTTTACGTCTGTGGTCCATCCTAAAAGGATAGAGGTGTCCGACTATGGTCCACACTCTGCCTGTGGCTGTACATCTGCCCCATTGCCACACACTCAGAGGCCATTTTCATCCCTGAGATGAGCCCATACCATATCGAATCCTCTGGGTGTATTTTACATGGGTCTATTCTGGGCGCTCTTGTGTGGTCATTCAGACAGTGCCACAGTCTTGAGTTCTTTAGATATACACTGAGTGAGTTAAAATATCAGGGCTCTAACCTCTCTTGTTTGTTCTCCTTTTGCAAACTCTCAGCTTCCATTGCCTTTCTGTAAGAATTTCTGAATATTCTTGCCTATTTCTACAGTGGCTAGTGCTGGGGTTTAGCTTGGAATTTCACTAAATTTGTGTATCAGTTTGGGGGACGTTGACACCTGTGTCGGGCTGAGCATTTGCACCTATGAACATGGTAGACCCCCTCCCCTGACTGCTTTCATTAGCTTGTGCACACTTAGCAGTGTGCAAGTCCTTTGCAAGAGTGACATCATCTCCGAGCTTCCACTTTCTGAACAGTTGCAAAAGCATTGCATTGCTAAGCTCACTGTCTTAGCTAGGATGTCCGTCACTGTGATAAACACCATAACCAAAAGCAATCTGGGGAGGAAAGAGTTTATTTCAGGTTATAGTTCCACATCGCAGTTTGTCACAGAAGGAAGTTGAGGCAGGAATGTAAGGTAGGAACTTGGAGGTGGAAGCTGAACCAGAGGTTGTGGAGAAATGCTGCTTACTGGCTTCCCCGCCCAGGGCTTGCTCAGTTTGCTTTAGCATACAATTCAGGACTGCTTGTCCAGCGTGGCACTGCCTCAATGGGCTGGACCCTCCCACATCAATCATAAATCTGGAAAATGCCTCATAGACTTGCCCACAGCCCGATCTGGAGGAGGAATTTTCTCAGCCAAGCTTCCTTCTTCCCAAATGACTCTCAGTTGTGTCAGGTTGACAAAACACTCATCAGTCCTCTCTGTGACCCTGTGTTCATTGCTAATACACATAAATGCAATGAATTTTGTCTGTTGGTCATATATCTGGAAACCTTCTGAACTCAATGAATGTCCTAGAATTTTAAAAACTAGACTCTGGGATTTGAGTGTCAAGGGACACGCCATCTGCAGGTGGCGGTCTCACTTCTCCCTTCCCAGTGCGTTTACATTTTTATCCTTTTCTTGGCGTATAGCTGTGGCTGAACCTTCCACCACCAGCGCGTTAATTTGCAGTCAGCCTGACACTATCTCTCTCTCACACACACATTCCGCAGTAAATGTAATCTGGATATGGGGACTTGGTAGACGCTTTTACCTAATTAAATCTTTTCTATATCCACTGTTCTGAGAACTTCGCTTCTCACCACCAGTGGCTGCTGAACCCTGCCAAATGCTTTGCATGTCTATCGATAGGCCACCTGCCATTTCATCTTTATTCTTGCTATGTGAATGCACTGTACTGGTCGTTTAAAATCTTCTCCTCTAATTTCTTTTATCATTTGAGAGTATATGTATATATATATATGTATATATATACATATATATAATGCGTTTTTATCAAATTCAGTCCCCGTTCCTGCCCCTCCAACTCCTCCCCTATCTTCTTACTATCCCCTGCCCCCTCACACAACTTCATGTGATTTTTAAAAAAGTCCACTGAACCTATTTAGTGCTGGAAGTATGTGCATGGTGTAAGACCATCCCTAAAAACTGGTTTATTTCCTCCCTAACGGCCACCGGTTGCCAACACTTCCTCATCAAAAGGTAGAACATCATGAGCACTTGCTGGATTTCACCTGACTTGATCATGCACAAGTCTTGTGCACGCAGTCACAGCTGCTGCAAGTTCATGTGTGCAACAGTCTTGTTGTAGCCAGCAAATCATGCTCTACTGCAGATGTCACTATCTTGGACTCTTAGAGTCTCTTTGTGATCCCTGAGTCTTGGGGAGAGAGGGGTGTTACATAGCTGTCCTCTATCCCCATAACACTGATCAAATAAGATACTGCAGGAGTGCAAGGCTGGTTCAAGACTTTTCCGTTGGATTTAAAGCCCCCCTCAATAAGATGGAGCACTGTCTGGTACCTTGATTGGGTCAAAATCTAGCTTGCTAGGTCCTAGATCATAGGGAAGAACCTAATACCATTATTATACTAAATGGAATAGTAATAAACTGCATCCAATTTATACCCACATGTTGTAAAAGGAGAAGCGGGCCACTTCCCGCTGCCCATCTCCTGGCTAGCTTTACCTGAAATAATTACATGGAAACTGTATTCATTTAAACACTGCCTGGCCCATTATATCTAGTCTCTTCTTGGCTAACTCTCACATCTTAATTAACCCATTTCTAATAATCTGTATATCTCCACGTGACTGTGGCTTATGGGGATGAGTCTAACCTATGTCTGTCTCAGAGAGGAGAGCCATGGCATCTGCCACACTGCCTTTTTCTTCCCAGAATTCTGTTCTGTCTACTCCACCCACCTAAGGTCTGGCCTATCAAAAGGCCAAGGCAACTTCTTTATTTAACCAATGAAAGTAACACATAGACAGAAGATTCTCTTACACTACCCACATATAGTGTGCCTCAACTCCTCATCAGAGAAATTTATTATTTTTTTTTACAGCAGATGGCAATAAATACAGAAACTCACAATTAATTAAGGGACTGTGGAGTACCCAGTTACATATACATCATATGCATATACAATATATAGAGCTCAGAGAACAACTTGTGAAGTTGGTTCTCTCTCTCTCATTATATGGATCCTAGGGGTTGGATGCCGATGGTCAGGCTTGTGCCGCAAGTGCCTTTACCTACTGAGCTAGCTTGCCAGCTCCATCCGCTCTATGATGCAACTCCTTTGTGATGTATATGCACATTTAGGGTAGTTGAGTGGTTTGGGGTCCTGCTTTGTTTTGTGTTTTAAATCCAAGCTGGAAATTCCTTTCTATTAGTATCTCTAGACCATTTACATTTAGTGTGATTATTGCTGTGTTAGGATGTATGTAGGGATAACCCTTTCTATATTGTTTGTTATACTTGTATTTCCCACAGCATGCTTTCATATTTTTTATAATTCCATTTTTATTTCATTCCAATTACCCAAGAAATGTAAATTAGGGGTAAATATGAATCATGTTGTTAGTGCTTACAGTTTCTCACAGGTCAGTTTTTCTCTGTGGTCTGCTCAGCACCAAGACTGTTAAAGTACTTTGGGTGTAGAGTGGGAAATGTATTGGCTGAAGGTTTTCAGAGAAGTGGAGAGAGCCTCTAAGTAGAGTCTCCCTCTTGGGAGGTCTCTGCTCCCCGCAGACTCTCCAGTCTGCACGGTCTGCTGTTCTTGAGACACTGGTGCTTGCAAACTTTGTTGCTGCTCTGGATCCACTTTCTTTTATATTTTAGGATTTAAATTTTCTTGAAGCTTTGTTTTGAACAGGAATTGGGTCTGATGACTTTGTCCCCCAAGTTCCTAGGAGTAGGAGATTTGGATCCTTGGCTTTGCTTCTCCCTCGGGACAGAGCTGAGAATTTTGCTCAGTGTAATTTATTTTATAAAATACCCAGGAAATGTGAGATTAGAGTGGGATTTGAAAAATAAAGAAGGTCTAGAAGACCTGGTCCAAGATACCCCACTCACGTGGATGTCACTGTAGGCAGTGGGGGCGCAGTTGTGCCAAGGACCCTCAGCAGCCACCGAGCAGATGGCCTCAGAATTGTCCCACTCTGGGACCTGGAGGATCAGGTTTATCAGAATTGTATCAGGTGTGTGAACCCCTTTGCACCAGCACTCTAGAACAGATGAGTGTCAGATGGCTAGGAAGCCCTGGGTGGAGAATGAGCAAACCTGATGGTCAGGACACACTTACACCCAGTCTGTTCCTTGTAGCAATGGAAGCAAGATGTGACTTAAGAGGTTGACAGAGGTGTGGCTTGCAGGTGGCAAGAAAGGTTCCTGTGTTAAAAACTTAATTCCCAAAGTCGTACATTAATGCAAAGTCTTGGGGTAAACAGGATTGGATGAGGGTGTGTCTCTGTGGAGGCATTGCTGGCTTTCTGAAAAGAGAAAGAGAGAGCTAGCTAGCATGTTTGCTCTGTCTCACCATGTACCACCTCTGCATGCCCACCCCAGAAGTTGAGTAGGCACCAGTGCCACAGACTTGGACTTTCAGCCTCCAGAATCATGAGCCAAATGAGCTTTTCTTCTTTATAAATGACCTAATTACAGGTATTTTGTTATAGATGCAGAACATGGACAAAAACCATCCTAGGTACAGTAGAATGCCCTGTTAAGTAGAAGCCAGCAAGGGCCAGTAGACGCTCCTCACCTGCTCCTGGGTGATGAGTTCATCTCTCCTTCCTGCGCTGCTCCTCTGCCAGCCTACTTCCTCTGCTTCCTCATGGATTCTGTTTTTCTATCTCCCAGTTTTCTTAGGGTTCGCATGCCACCACCTCCCCCACCTCTGCTGCTGACTCCGGAATCATATCCTTTTGGCTTCGGTTCTCACAGCCAACAAGAGCAGCCTCTGTTTCCCAAACCCCCAGAGGACCCTGCTTGGCCCAGCTCATCCTTTTGATAGAGGCCACCCATGCCTGGGCTCTTGGCAGCCAAGTGGTTGTCCAGCGATCCCCTCCCCTCCAATCGGCAGAGTGGGAGGGACAGAGATGGCTGTGTGATGACTGTCCACATGGAGGAGAAAGACATGGGAACAGAGAGAGGTCTTCTAATCCCCCCCCCCTCACCTTTAGAATTCCACAAAATGGACAGTGGGAGGAACCGGGTCTGGAGGTCAGTGGGACCATCCAACTAATAGAAATTTGCAATCCCTTCCAACTCCTTAGCCTTGTCTGCTTTTGTTTAATCTGTGAATTGCTGGGTCAGTTCCAATATGATAAAGAGTCACATTTGTTAATCTTGGCATCAAAACAGTGCTTTAAAATCTGAACAAAACTAAGGGAGCAGTACGTTTTCAAGATGTAAGGCCAGGAAGGGAAGGAGTGTTTTTGTGGAAAGTCTATAAAGCGAAACGCGGAGCACAACCACCCCGGGCTGTGTGAATCCTTTACCCAACCACGGAGCGGGTGGGGGGGGGGCACTTCCATCCATTGAACAAGAAAAGATAAGCAGTTTGTAGCAGCACGGGCAGCTCTCCTGCACGTGCCCTGTCCAGAGGATCCTGTCCCCACAGACAGAGCCTAGCACAGGTGTCCCTAGGCTTATCTTCAGCACGGCAGGATGAAATGACAGGCCTTCCTGCTCCTCCATGTGGCAAGCTGGCTTTCATGGGGTGCTCAGAGGTGGGTGCTGACCTTATCAGGATTTCTTCTCACCCCTAGACATCTGCGTGGCCCCAAGCACTGGCAGCAAACATCCAGAGGTTCACCCCAAACTCTGCCCCTCCCTGCCCGTTCACTTTGGAAACAGCCCCCGGGGAGGTTTTTGGTTTTCACCATCCTTTCTTCACAGATACTGGTTGCTGTTTCCTTGTGCTGTGGATCTTATCAAGACACAAAGCCATCTCTGCTCATTCTTTGCATGGAGGCCTTCCCAGAGCCTGGAGAGTATTCGTGACCTCAGGGTCACAACCAGCTGTGTTCTAAGAATATTACACCTGGTTGTGCTTTTCCTAGGAGCCACTGTCAAGGTTCCCATTTGGCCGTGGCCTCTCAAGTCGTCAATGTGTCGAGAAAGCTTTCTGTGTTCTTCCTTGTGTCCGCCTGGCCGTTCTCAGCAGTCTTCTAACTTCTGCTCTTGGTGGAAGCGTCGGACACTCATTCGTTAAAACGTTCTGTGTTGTAAGCAGAAATCCAGCTCAGAGGGGTGTAGGACCATGAAGTCAGGAGGAATCTGACCCGGCACTGAAAACCTCTGGGTGTCGTGCTCTCCCTGGATCACTGGTGGCTGCCTGCACTGCTCCCAGTTATTCAGAGGGGGCCCCAGCTCTGCCACCCCATGCCAAAGAAATGGAGCCCTCCCCAGCAAGGGCCCCAAGGCTCCTTCCAACTTCTTCTCGTCCCTTCCACCAGAGCTGTGCTCTTCAAGAATCCTGACGCCAGATGGCTCAGCCAGGAAAGTGGCTGCCAGCATGAAGGCCTGCTTGAGTCCTCAGCACTTACATAAAAAGCTCAGGTGTGGTGGCCTAAGTCTGACCCCAGCACCCAGCCCTGGGGAGGCAGAGCCAGGCAGATCTTTGCAGCAGCCAGCTTTGCTGAATTGACAAGGGCCTCAAGAAACATGGTGAGTGAGATGGCTTGGTGGGAAAGGCATTTGTCTTCATGCCTGATGGCCTGGGTTTAGCACCACTTGATGGAAGGAAAGAGCTGACTCCTGCAGACCTGCGCGAGTGTGCCGTTGTACACACGTGCTCACGCGTATGCAATATAAATAAATGCCACTAAAATAAATAAGTAAGTAAATGATGAGGAGAGTGATAGAAGACACCAACTGCCAAACTCCTAGCTTCCACATGAAGAGACATACACAAAGACACATGTGTGCACACAAACATGTATACATGCACATGTACACACAAATAAACATGTGTACTACACACAGAGACAACTGTGTACACGTATGCACACATGTGTACACAAATATGTACACATATACACGTGTGCACACACATGAAGACACACAAATAAACATGTATACACAAATGTACACATATGTGCACACAAATATGTACACACATGTGCCTTAACATGCATGCACACATAAACATGCATGCCCATGTACATGCATGCACAAACACATGCACACATGGACACATACATGTACAAGCACGCTCAAACATGTGCGTGCACATGTAAACATACACATGTGTACACTCACACACATATACCCACACACATGTACAGCCATACATGTACACACACAAACATGTACACCCCCACATGCTCACACATATTGCCCATTTGCCCCAGGTAGTGGACCTGTATTGCTCTTGCTTCATAGCACCTTAGGAGCAGAGGCCAAACCTCATGAAGCTCCCTACAAAACCCTCCTCCTTCTAACCACTCAGCAGCCAATCTGGGCAGCCTGTACCCAGCCTTACAGAGATGCCATTTTGAGATGGATGCCTCTTGCCATGTCCCAGCCCCCCCCCAATTCTATCAGTTGTCAGTCCCTGCAGTCACCCCATGTCTGCTGGCTTCACACTGCCAGCCTGTCCTCATGACCCTTCATTTCTGCTCTTCTCCCTAAGGCCCTCTATCCCCTGCACCCTATATCTCATAGATGGTGCTCCACAAACCCAAGGGTCACCCCATATGTGACATGTAATCTGCTTATGGCTTGGCCCGTGCTGCCTTCTGGCCTCATCCCTCCGGCCTCTGCTCTCTGATGTCTGCACTGTACTGGCCTCCTCTCTGTGTCTTACTGCACGGGTGGTGGCCATCCTTCGGTGTCTTTTGCTCTGTAGTCACCATCTGGAAATGTCACTGGACTTAGAGCATACAAGTTGGTATCAGAATTTGAAACCCCTGTGACTGGATTGTACTCTTTCCTGTAGGACATTCACCCTCCACAGAACCTGGACATCATACACAGAGATCTCTGACCCCACAGCCCACAGGAGTGAGTTACCGCCAGCTCCATCATCTTCACGGTCTTACAGACATACCTTCATGCGGGTACTTCTCCAGCCACCTCTGGTGACACAGAGCAGTCAAACTCTGGTCAAAGGATGTATATCCTGGCAGCCTCCTGTTGTCCCCGGAAGGAGAAACTGTAGGCCACGTGCCCTAGGACATGAATGAGGTTTTGCTCCAAAAACGACAATTTGGAGCCTTTGCTGTTTCCTGGCCTTGAACTTGGCCAGGCTTCTCCAGTGGTGGGTCCCTGACCACTTCTCTCTCTCTCTTCTTCCCAACCACCGGCCACTGTGAGGTGAGCAATTTTCCACCACACCCTTTCCACCATGGTTTACAGCCTTGCCACAGACACAAAGGCAATGGGGCCAGCCACTCACACACTAAAGCTTCTGAAGCCATTAGCCAAAGTAAGCATTTTGTCTTTCAAGTTGGCTCCCCATTTTTGTTTGTTTGCTTGTTTGTTCGTTCTATTGTCACAGGGACTGAACCAACACACTTTGGTTTGTAGGCCTAGGTCTGCCGATGCTGACTTTAACACACATCAGCATTGCTGGCTTCTAGAAAGTTCTACAACTAGTAACGTGTGGAGAATCAAATGCACGTTTCTCATCCTTGCTCATCCCCTTTAGAGTGACAAGGTGTTTCGGGCGTAGAGATGAGAACAGAGGGGCAACGGCAGGGCTGTGCGGGCCTCTTTATTGTTCCTGGGTGTGGAGCAGTATACACAGCGCGTGGCAGTCACTTAGCTGGTAAAATATCTCAATAAATAAACAAATAAGCAACATATACACTGAACAGGGAATATAAAAAATGGCTAGCTGGGCAGGCCATGGAGAGATAAAGAGCAGGAATGTGCGAGCAAGAATTCCAGGCTTCCTCGAAACAGTCACGGGAGGTCTGGGGTGGGAGGGGTCTTGGGTTCTTGTTCTGAGAGCCTTGGTCCAGTTTAAACAGGTTCTACAAGAATGTACTTCTGTTTTATTTAAAAATATACATTAAAAAAGGCACTTAGAGGGAAATACAATCCAACATATCCTTATAAATGCACTCCTGAATCTAGAGCTTTCCAAAAAGATCCCCCTCCCCAAAACCAAAACCCAGGAGGAGAATCCAATGGTGAGGAGATGAGGGCACAAAAGTCACTGGCAGGTAGGCTGGTGCCCATCCCATGGGTATCTCTGAGAAGGATGTGAACCTGGGTCGCTGTCCCTTGCCATTGCTGTCCCCTCTGAACACTCAGCTGGGCACTGGGGGCATGAGGAGCCACGAGGTTGTCCAGGTGCCAGAAGTCAGAGCCGCGGACGCATCCGGTTCCACTTTTGCCTGAGATGTGCAGGCAGGTCTGAAAGAGAAGGAGAGAGGGTGAGATGTTGCAGCATCTGACGTTTGGGGAAGTACGGCCATTCTCTGAGAGAGCCTGGGGCTGTGGGTATAGAGAGCAGGCCTTGTACGACTCTCAGCTTCCCCACCCGCTGCAGAAGCTGGGCAGGTGCAGGGCCAGACCTCAGAGTTCCCAGGCCCTGGAAGGTCCACACAGTACGGTGTTGACTGAGGTTTCTGTCCTGCCCAGTCCCACAGTCGTTCAGTCCCAAAGAAACACACAGAGGTCTACAGTCATCATAAACTGATTAGCCGATTAGCTCAGGCTTCTTATGAACTCTTTCTTACGCCTTTTATTGGCCCATTATTCTTGTCTGTGTTAGTCACATGGCTTGGTACCTTTCTTCAGCGAGGCATTCTCATCTTGCTTCCTCTCTGACTGGGTGAGGACTGCAGACTGACCTTTCCTCTTCCCAGAATTCCCCTGTTCTTGTCACCGTGCCTCTACTTTCTGCCTGGCTACTGGCCAATCAGGGTTTATTAAAAATAATACAAGTGACAGAATAAAAGACTATTGTCCCACAGAAGTAGAGCACCATATTTTTCTCAGGGCCACACGCTGGCCCCTGAGAGAGACGCCCACAGTGGGTGAGGCTGCAGGGAGGCCACTGTAGGTGGTGGGCTGCCCAGAGCTGGGAGAGATGGGGTGAGGATCAGGAAAACAGTCAGCTGCTGGGGAGGGCCATCAAAGGCAGGTGGATTTCCCTTTGCTAATTCTTGGGAATCTATACTTAAACTTTATATAATGATATATAATTATCATTTATATATATGAAATAATATATGAAATCAATAAAATATAAATGAAATAATGGTAGAGTCCCAAGAAATTGGATTAATGTGCAGAAAACTTCTATGAGCATCTCAACCCTTTTCCCCCAAAGTATAAGCTAAGACCTAAAAGCACCATAGCTTCAACATCTGTATAGGCCCGGAGTTCACTTACAGTCTTTTGTGCATGGTGTGGGGCATATACGTGTGTACAGGTTGAGTGCAGAAAATGTGTGTGTGTGTGTGTGTAATGTGTGTGATGTGTGTGATACTGTTTATGTGTAGTGTGTGATGTATATATAGTATTGTAGTGTGGTGGTATGGGATGTGTCTGTATAGTGTATCTGTGGTGTGTGTATAGCATGTGTGGTGTGTGATATGTGTGTAGTGTGTGATGTATATATAAAGTGTGTGTGTGTGTGGCATGTGATGTATGCGTATAGTATATGTGTGGTGTGTGTACAGTGTGTGTGGCGTGTGTGTATATAGTATATATGTGGTATATGTATGTGAGTGCATAAGATGTGATGTCTGTATGCAGTGTGTGGTATATGCTATGTGTGTATAATGTGTGTGTGGTATGTGATATGTGTACATAGCATATGTGTGCTGTGTATAAAGTGTAGAGTGGGTATGAGTGACATACATGTGCAGTGAGGTGTGTAGTGTATATTGTGTTGTGTTTCTTGCTCACTCGGCTGTCACTGAGTTAAAACACTCCTATCACTACAAGGTCATACAACTGGTTTTTAAGTCCCGTGAATCAGTGAAAATGGAGCCAATGCGGCCTGCCGCTAACTCCCGCTTACCAACTCCGCTCTGACTAGGATGTGGTGTGGGAACCTTCTGGGTGTCGCCTAGTACAGCCTCTACTGCTGCCGTTTCCTGCAGCATTCGATATGGGCAGCACGACAGACGGCATGCTGGCCGACAGAGCCGTGTTCACCTGTGAGGCAACACACTTACACATACATACGTGCATACACATATGGACATACATCCAGTCCTCTCTTAGCGAAGGCTGGTCTGGAACCACACTGCCCGGAAGTGACAGGACAGGGGACAGCTCTCTGGGGAAGGGGCACCTGTGCTGGAGGGAAGTCCCCGTCTTTGAGGGGTCCGGTGGTTCTGACAACAGGTCTCCAGCACTCATCCGTGCCCACCTTGAGTTAGTTCCCTGAGGATGTGCAGCGAGTTGCTTAGATGCTGGACTGAGGGTCAGAATGAGAGGGGGTGACCACGTAGTCCAAGGTCACATTACTGCCACGTGGCCCACAGGGGGGAGGAGGAGACAGGAGGTGGCTCAAGCTTCTGTCAACATCAACAGCACCCTGAAAGTGTTGTTGGGGTGGGGGATGAAGTCACTAAGGGTGGGAGCAGCCAGGTCTGCTGCGGCCACAGTAGGGGCTGCATCTGACTTGTTACTGACTGTCCAGGGCAGCACACCACACTGCCATGCCTGCAGTGGCTGGTGTGCAAGGGTCTCAGACATTTATACTGTTCCCAGGACCTGAACTCTGTGAGGGGCTTGTCAAAGCTCCCAAATGCTTTCCCCTGGAATCAGGACAACAATCTGGAAAGTCTAAAATTTTCCCTAAAATTAGGCACACACACACACACACACACACACACACACACACACACACACACACACACGTGTGCTTCCTTGCTCCCTCTTCCTCCTCCCTCTCTCCCCTTTTTCAAGTTCAGAGTACTCCAAATATTTAAGCCTTTTAAAGTGGTCCCGGGCAGAGAGTCAAAGCTGCTCTATTGGAGAACGTGGTTATAATTAGATAATTAATAGGGCGGGGGGAGAAAGCTAAATGGAAGCCTTCCTCAGTGGGAGGAAATAATTACAGCAGCTTTTGATATCTGAGCTGAGCCAGCCCACCAGGGGAAGCACAGGATAGTCCATGAAAAGCCCAGAATGGCAGGGGCTGTCCCAGTAGGGTACGTTTTGGGGTTGGCTTCATCTGCCAGAGGGGCCTGGGGCTCAGGCAGAAGCAAGTGGCAGGTTCATTAGTCTTCTTGACTGAGAGCCTCCCAGCCTAACCCCCTTGATGTCACCTTGACCCCCACATGTCTGTAGACATGGGCAAATGTAAAACATCTGGGCTCAAGATGGCCTCGCCACTGCAGGGCTACCGCGCCCCGTGCATGGGCCTCCTGTGCCCCCCCCCGGCCCTGCCTGGCCCCAAGCAGACTGCAGAGCTGCTACAGCTGGACTGAGAGCGGTGGCCCCTGAATGGGACCACTGGGTACTAAGACATCATAAGGGCCTCGTGCTGGCCAAAGGAAGGCATGCCACTCTGGCTGTGAAGTGTCCGTCTGCTCCATGTCTGCCCTTTCATCCCCCCTCCCACTATTTCTTCCCTCCCTTCCCTTCCTTCCATCCATGTGCACACTCATCCACCCCCCAGCATGGCCTGAGTGTCTGGCATGTGCAAAGAATGGTGCCGGTGGCTGAAAAGCCTGAGATGAATCAGAGAGTCTGACAGCAGAAGAAACACATATATAAACTAGACACTGAAAACTGTCTCAAGGAAAGTGCAGGCCAGATGCTGCTGCAGAAGAAACTTAGCTGGGCTGTCAGAAAAAGCACACAGTGTGCACATGAAAACACACATCCATAACACAGATACTCATGTACACACATACACACATGCATGCATACACACATGCACAATGTATGTATATGCACACACAGAGACACACATGAATGCACACATATGCATGCATACCCACATAAACACACATGCACACACATGCATAGTCACGTACAGAGACACACATATATGTGCACACACATATACACATGTACAAACACACGTGCATGTGTCATGCACACATACACATGCATGTACACACATACACACATTCATAAACACACATGCATGCATACACGTACACACAATAATACACACATGCACACATATATGCACATGCATAAACACACATACATGCATACACATAATGCATGCCCATACATGCATGTACACACTTGTAAGCACACATACATAAAGACACATGTAAACATGTATACACGTACCCACGCATGAGTGTGTACACACATGCACACACATGCATGTGCCCATATGTATACACACATGAACACACATACACACAAGCATAGCACACATATATACACATACATACACTCATACACACATACACACATGCTTGTTCACACACATATACACACATGTATAAAAACACACATGCATGCATACACACACACATAAGCACATAACACATCTGGGTTTCTCATGTGGTGCCCCAGAGGTGGAAGAGAAAGTGATCACAGAAACACAGGTGCGGCCATCATCTATAGCAGGAGGAAGCCCAGGGTTAAGGTATTAATTGATCCCCTTGCCCCTAGAATGAGAAAAGGATGAACTTTGCTCCACTGGACCTTAAGGCCTTTCAATTTGTTCGAATGGACCAGCCCCTGCCAGCCTGCTCCTGCTGTCCTGCTTTCTATGTCTTATACTGACACCCTGCTATCCCTAAAGCCAATGGCAGGCTGGGTAGGAGTCAGCTGGATTGGAAACTGGGGATGGTATCAGTGCACATGGGCCCCATTGCTCACTCCACTTGGGGACACTTGGGCTTCTAGAGAGTCCTGTCTTCCAGTTGGGGCCCTTTCTGTTCTGGATGAGTCTGGACACAACTCTGAGCTGCCCACACCAACCACCAATGGGGTGGTTGGAGAGAGGCAGGAAATAGCATCATCAATCAGGAGTCCCTAAATCAGAGCAAGCAATGATCCAAGAAGACACATCATGCACATGGGGTCAAGAGCAGAGACGTCCATGAGGAGCACCCACGAAGAGGCCCCAGGGAAGGAGGCGGTCTGCTCTGAAAGGGAAAGAGCGGGTTCAAAACTATCAAAAAAGACTCTCGGGAGCTGGGTGGTGGTGGCGCACGCCTTTAATCCCAGGACTTGGGAGGCAGAGGCAGACGGATCTCTGTGAGTTTGAGACCAGCCTGGCCTACAGAATGAGTTCCAGGACAGCTAGGACTGTTACACAGAGAAACACTTCACCCCTAAGCTTTCTGGAGCTTCCAAGGGTCTTTTTTTCCCTTTGAAAATAGGAAATGGTTTTAATCAAGGAGGTAATGAAAGTAGACATTGGGGAGCAAGTCCTGAGGTCAGACACTTCTGGGGAGCCTCCCTGTCCTGGAGATGGGTGTCAGCCATTAAGGAGTGAGATGAGGAACATCCACTCAGTTAATAGCAAAGCATTCAGATTAAAGGGGGACTTGGATCTGGAAGGAAAGGGGGATCATGCCAACAATGAAATTTCTGGATTCTGAGACAAAGAAAAACCTATAGGAATTCAGACACAGAAAGGAACAAGACCAGTCAGACTCACAGTGGCGTCCCAGTTGTGTCCCCTACCAGACAACAATTCTTGAAGTTCAATCTTGGTGGGCAAAGTAGGCACCAGGGAGACTGGATGTCACAGCTATGGGACTGATGGGACCTTGCTAGGGTGTCAAGTTTCTGCTTCCACAAGTGTGACAAGAGACATTACATGTACCCCCACTACCAAATGGAGGGCGAGAAAGAGGGGGGACCTACAGAGTCACTGTGGCAGGGCTGAGAAATTGACAGGGTCTGAAGCTGCCTTAGATTAGGATCCCTTCAGGTGCTGGTAACACTGATTGTGTCTTCTTCGCAAGGTTGCAGCAAAAAATGCCACCAGCAGGTGCTCAGGCTGGGTGGTCCATCTGTGAGCTGCCCCCGACCCCACTAGAGCGCTGCCCAGATTGCCCTGAAATTTGCAAGCTTCCTGCATCCCAAGTGCTGGGATTACAAGTGTGAGCCACCACTCCCAGAAGGTCAGTCTCTTAATTGCTGCAAATCTACCAAACCCAGTGGGGGTCGGGGGGGGGGGAGAACCTCAGGAACCCAGAATGGACCCATGAGTAACTGCCAACTAAAATGCCCATTTACCAAAGGTCTGTGTGGGTCCATGTGAACAACTGAACTCGGCTCACAGTGGATTTAACAGAAGCCAAAGGACAGTAGTTTATACCTCTGTGACTTCAACTATTTCAGAATGTAAGCAAGAGGGTACATTTCCTGATATTTTTTTTTTTAAACTCATGCCTATTTATCTTAGAGTCTAATTTTTTTGTTTATGTTTTTGTTTTGATTTTCGAGACCGGGTTTCTCTGTAGCTTTGGAGCCTGTCCTGGAACTTGCTCTTGTAGACCAGGCTGGCCTTGAACTCACAGAGATCCGCCTGCCTCTGCCTTCCGAGTGCTGGGATTAAAGGCGTGTGCCACCATCGCCCAGCCTTAGCGTCTAACTTTAGGTTGATGGCATGGAGGTTTCTCATCTATGCTCTGCACTCACTCAGTTACAGCCTCCCTGACACAAAACGCCAAACCCGGTCTGCACCAGCGCAATGGTACCAGACCCAAAGGATGGAATGTTCATCCATGCATCTGAATTAAAAACCCTAAGGCATCAGCAAACCAAGTTGGACTTTTGTTGCTTTGGTTAATGTTGAAGGTAGGGTCTCAGCACACAGACCAGGCTGGCCCTGAACTCTCAATCCTCCTGCCTCAGCCTTCAAAGTGCTGGGATTACAAGTGCTGGCCTCAGCAATATTTTTAAGAATCAATTCCAAATGACCAAAAATGTTAAATTTATGAATTCACAACGGATAGCAAGCTACAGGGAACCTGGGGAAGGAGGGACAGTGAAAATCCCTACATCGAGGCCAGGGTGTTTACAGTTAGATCCTGGGCTGAACCCCAGCATCTACTCAAGAGTAGGGAGGCCTGGGGAGTGTGGTTCACCCTCTCTGGGCAAAGACACTAAGCAGGAGTAGTGATTGGCATTATTGTGTGGGAGCTCTGAGGGTCATGGGGACATTTCCTGCCAGTGATCCATCTGGCTGGGTTGCCATGATGGTGACAGTCTGAAGGGGAAGAGACTCTTTCCTTCTCTATCTGGGGCCCTACACCAGATGGGGCTGTTTGAATGAGAATGGCTCCTGTATTTGACCCTTAGTGCTCCCCACATTGGTGGAATTATTTGGATTAGGAGGTGTGGTATTGTTGGAGAAGGTGTGTCACTGGGGGTGGGCTTTGAGGTTTCAGAAACCCATGCCAGGTCCAGTCTCTCTCTTCCTCCACCTCCATTCTCTTCCACTTCCTTCTCTCCCCTTCCCCCATCTCCTTCTCTGCCTACTGCATGGAGGATCAGGATGTAAAACTCTCAGCTACGGCTCCAATGCCATGCCTGTCTGCTTCCCACCAAGATCACCGTTGACTATGGAGCTGTAAACACGTCCCCAGATAAACACTTTCTGCTAAGACCATAGTGTTTCATCATAGCAACAGATCAGTAACCAAGACAGTTGCCAAGAGCACCTGATTTGCACTTAGTTGATATTGGGGGGGGGGGGGCACGTTGAAGAGACCAGAGAGGACCTAGCAGCTCGCAGAGCTCAGAACAGGGCCTCCCACCATGACCGGTGATCAGCAGCTTCCTACTTCAGGAGAGTGGTAGGCCTGGACCCTGGTGGACTAAGAACAGCTCAGGGAGAGCCATGAGCAATGGTGGAAAGACAGGCTTTACTAGGTCAGTGGCAGCTTCACGCTTTGGCGGGAGGGGGTGGGCAGGGAACACAAGTCCTATCTGCTGGTCTCATTCTCCATACTGTAGGGAGAAAAAAGAGCTGCAGAGTACTGAGCCATCACCTTCTACAGAAGGATGGAAGGACGGCGGAAGAACTGTTGGTGAAGACCAGACTGACGTTATTAGGCTGAGAGAAGAAACTGCTGACTCCGCTCTCAAGCCAGCTCCCTTCCCCACCCTGAGGGGACCTCTAAGACCCCAAGATCAGGTCTGTGCTGACATGTGTGCCTTCTCAAAGCTGGCCGCCAGAGCACTCTTCCCACCTTGACAGAGAGGTGGAAGGAGCCCTGGATAAAAGGAGTCCCCCTCCCCAACCAGGCAGCTGCAGGGCTCAGGCTGGCACACCAGACCCATAGTGAGTCTGAATTCTGCTGCCAGACCCGGGAGCCGGGAAGCTGTCATTTGGGGTCCCAGATACCACCTGTGGAGAGCAAAATTCCAGCTCTTCTAGGCTGCTTCTGAGCATGCGGAGTTTGGCGTTCATATCCAGTGGCAGCCCAGACCTGTTGAGAGGTGAATGGAGACTGAGACAGCCCACGTCACACAGGTTAGACTGAGATAGCCCATGTCACACAGATTAGACTGAGACAGCCCACATCACAGGAAAGGCTAGAGTAGTTGCAGAAGCAAGGACATGAGCATTTCTCTGTTCCTTGTCTGGGCCTGGCCCCACGATGGCCCCCAACCTGAGATTTTGCCAGCAAATTTCAAGGATCCTAGACATAGAGGCCATGGGTTTCTCACACAGCCTCACATGGGCCACGTGGTGGACACTGCTGGCAACCCGGAGGGATCATTCATCTGAAACCAGCATGCACTGAGATGCTGGAGATAAGCCGCTAGTCACCTCCCTTAGCTGAAAGGCTTCATTCCCCACTGGGTGAGAGCTTCAAGGAGAGCACTGGGCCTCTGAGGGGGAACCAGCTCTGGGCAGCCTCAGGCTAGCTGCCAGCCCCAAGCTCCACACACACACTCACCCCTGTCGCTGTCTCCCCCAGAAAGCTGTCCTTTTGACAAATGCCTGTGCACAGCCAGGGAGGAAGCTACGTGTTTTCCTTCTAACGGTAGAATCTTCTTCCATTCCAGATCCTCACAGCCAACTCAGCTGAGAGCAAGGCCCGGTGAGTCAAAGACAGCAAATCACGGTGGACAAACAGGCTGCCTCTCAAGAGCTGCAAGCCACATTAACCTAGATCCTTAGGGCTCTGGCAAGTCAGGAGGAATGAGCCAGCTCCCTTGCTGGATGCTGGGTACTAGGAACTGGGTGCCAGATGCTGGGTGGGAGTGACCAGTGGAGATTTAGAGGGTAAATGTGGGTGTGTAACAGTTGGGCCTCCTTTCCTCCCAGACAATATGCCTGCCCACTAGTACCTCTGAGCGCTCTCTGGCTGACTTGGGTAGCGGGGAGGTCATATAGGTAGAGTGTAGAGCCCCAAGACTGGCCTTGAAAACCGGTGGGTCTGAGTGAGCTTCTGAAAGAGACCATGGGAGGAGCTTGAAGATGGGGGTAGGGCGCACTTCTACGGGATGAAGGATGTCTGTGGGGCCATGGAGTGGGGACAGAGACAGGCTGTTCTTTCTCTGAGGCAAATGAAAATTGCAAAGCAATGGGCCTTCTGGGATTCATTTGTTTTTATAGTTTCCTCCGGGTGGCTGTGCCCGGGCCCCTCACACGAGGTTCCTACCCTTCAAAGGGCTATTGTAGCCCTCGCCTACCTGAAGCAGCGGCTGTGTGGTCTCCTTTGTGGGCTCCTGGAGAGCTGGGCCAGAGCTCAGCTGTGTATCTCATCAGATAATGAGGAGACGGTGACACTAGCCACAGTGCTCAGCAAAGTTGGCCAGACAGAGACTGGGGGAGCGGCACTGATAGAGGAGGGCGTATTTTAACCCTCTATGATGTCACACTTCCCTACCGCCATGGGTCGTTAACCCATGGGTGATACCGCATCTCCTCCTGCCTGCATGAAGCTCCCAGAGTCCCCAGGAGGATGGCAGTCTCCAAAACCCTCCCAGGTTCAGGGTGGGGCTCAGAAATACGTGCGCCATGTTGGAACTGGCTGCTCTGGTTCTGCTTCAGATGGGGTGGCCTTCGGAAGGGTGACCCCAGTGCACCTGTGATGGTGAAGGTTCTGTGTATTTTGAAGATCTCTGGGTGACAATATTTTGGCACTCTTGAGCCCACACAGGAGAGTCATTTGCAGGAAGGATTAGGGGGAAGGCGGGCATAGGTGGCCAGACAGGTCTTCCCCGCCTCTTCTCTCTCTCTCTAGTGCCATGACCATGCATGCATATGCCTGAGCTTGCCTTGTGTGACAGACGGAACCCCCACCATTGCTCTCATTCCCGCTTTCCCTCACACTCACTTTCTCATTGGACTTGACTCCCTCCTCCAGAGACTCCAGGCTGACTTTTTGGAATGGCCCGACCACATGGTCCAAAAACAACCAGAGAAGTTGGCGTCTCTCCCAGTGTCACTGCACAACCACTCTCTACCCACCACCGACTGATGACCCCACATCCCGGGAGCTCGCCTGGTCCCTTTGTCCATTTGGTGGGAGCTGCCATACACCCCTGTTTTCTGCCAGCCTCCTGCTTGGTGACACCTGACTTTTCTTCCTCAGAGGCCATTGAGAGGCTGCAAAGGGGGGCATTCCTCTGCCTCAGAACCCCAGTGAGTCAGATCACCAGAGAGGAGTTGACCCCTTTCCAAGCCCCGTGGCTTCCACATGCAGGAACGACTTCACCAGTGAATTATGACTTCCTCAGATGTCACAGAATCAGCTCCCACATAAAGCCCAGGGGAGGGAAAGGAGGATGAAAAACTGCCCCATCCCAGTCTGGTGGGGACAGAGACTCCTTCAGGGACCATCTAGTCAAACATTGTCATCTCAGAGACGGAGAGAACACGGGACACAGGTGGGCTAAGACGGGCAGCCAGAGCACAAGTCTTGGCCGGAAACGCTATTTCACAGGCAAGACGCATGACACGTAAGAGCAAACTCTGGGGCGTTAACTGAGCAAATGCATTCAGGGGGAGCTAAGGAACACCTGCTCACCCCCTGCGGCAGCACCAGCTCAGCAGAATCTGAAGGACAGCTGTTTGCATGCAGCATGCAGAGATGACCACAGCTGGGACCATGTTGAACCAGCTAGCTGCGCACTTGGGGGACAGACAGTACAGCAAATTTACAGCAAACATGCCGTTAGCATCCCAATGAAGCAGGCATGTAAGTCCACTCAGGACTGCAGTGTTGTGGTATGGAGCACAGTCAAGATACATTCCAGACACACAGTTACAGTGGAGCACGGCAAGGTCTTGAAAACCCGCAGCACTACCTGAAGACGGGGCAAGAAGGTCCAGGACAGAGAAATGAGGTCCAGTCAAGCAGGCAAGGGTGAGGAAATGGGGTGAGCCAATATCATTTTGGTGAGGGACCAGAGAGACATGGGACCCTATATAACACCATGGAGATGGAGGTGAGTGTTGTAGGCATGGACGTATTTGATATGTTTTGTAGAGTTAAGTCTGGTCAGAAGAAATGTGCCCCAGTGACGAAAGATCCCTTAATGGACCAGAAGGTTGGGGATACAGACTCAACTGGGACAGTGGGGAGTCAAGAGGCCACACTGATTAGCTCACACAGACCCAATCTGGGTAACTTGCTGCTCTAGGATTTGAACCTGGGTCTCCAGGGTCCAATTCTGCAACTTTATGCTTACTGCCTATGATAGAACTCACAGAGCAAGCTGAGAAAAGTGTCTGGGAAGGAGCATTCTTGTAGGAGGTAAGGTGGGAACCTACTGCAAGAGGCATTCAAGAGGCATTCAAGCAGGCAGGTAGTAGCCCCTTCTGTCCAGAGGGTTGGGCCAGCAGTACAAAATGGAGAAAAACCAAAGGCTGGACTGTACGAGCAGGAGGGAGGAACAGAGAGGGGAAGATGACTTAGGAAGTCTGAATGGGTGCAACAGAGAATGTATCCGGACCCTGCTGGCTGACAACTGGGTCCTCTTTCTGTGTCAAGCCCCATGCTTTGTTTGGCTGAAGGCATGCGACACTCTCACCAAGGAGATGTTTGGGGTCCACATTTTAACATGACTCCCCCACCCCCGAGGTCCTGCAAGTCCGGGCACAGTCCCATTAGCCAAGTGGAGGAAGAAAAGGCAGGGAGGCAGAAGCAGGCGTCCAGCAAGCCTTGCACAGTGCTCAGAGACACAGAGCCAGGAGAGCTGGGGAAAGGTTCTGTGAGTGTCTCCCTGGGAAAATGCCCTGTCACCTCACAGCACTTGCATGAAGTAGAGACATCCAGAAAAATGTTTATAATTGTTAAATATGAATTAATATTCCTGAATTAAAATCCCATGTTCATAAGTGATGAGCTGCTGAAATGAGTTTTATGCATTTTGCTTTCCAAGTGTTTTTTAAATAGGGAAACGATGACTCTGCATTTTCCTAAACAGTGAATCTGCTCATAAGTAGAAAGTGAGAAGAATGGATGGTAGCACATCTGTATGCATCCCTGGTCCTATTTCTAGAGAAGAAAGCCTTGTGAAAACCAATTATGGACTATGGGATGCAGGACGATCCTGGTTTCTAGAACTCTGGAAGTCAAGGTGAGAACCATGGGAACCATGTACTTAGCAAGAAATACACCCTATGTCCTTAGTGTCAGTTCCTGGAACACCTACCTGGCTCTGTGGGTATGGTTTTCAGGGCAATACTCCTCAAAGAACTGTGGACATGGTTCCAAGGATGACAGGTACCCTACTGACCAAACAAATGACATCCTTGGTGGTCTTACCTCCCTGGCCCATGGGGAGATCACATCGGCTTTTGTCCAGGACGCCCACCTGCAAAAACGGTCAGCTTCCTTCCTACAGCATCTCCGTCAGTGTTTCCTCTGTCTCTCTTACCTGATGGCATACATAAGGGTGGGACCACCTTTCCCTGGGGCCTCCATGGAGGCACAGGCTAAGTCGGGCCCACTTCCACGTAGGGATCTCTCCACTCCTACATGCCAATACTTCAGGGACAGGTTAGGGTGTCTCCCTCTGCAATCCTTGTCTCATCTGTAAAATGGGCAGTGCAAGCTTCCCGGAAGCCAAGGAGAAGACATTTAGCACGTGACTGACGTCACTGCAGGTTAAGAGCTCTGTAGGACCCATGAGGCCCAGAACAGCTTCTAACAAAAGAGGCCAGCCGCCCATGAAGGAGGAGTGCTGCCCCAGGTCACATACGCTGGCTTCTCTGGGATTCTAGGTACCTGTTCCTCCAAGATGACGGAATACCAGAGATCACAAACGTCTGAGTGCAAGCAGAATTTTCCCTGGAAGTCATCACTTACTAGTAAACATTGACTACATAAAACAAGCATAGCATCTGCTCTTGGTAGAGAAAGAAAGGACCGAGGGGGAGAGGTTGTTAAAGAACAGACCATAGGACTTTCATGCCTTGGTATCACACAGAAGTGACCTACAGAATCATCCTGAGGTATGCCAGGACCCCCAGGGAATACCAGACTAGTGAGTGCTTAAGTCCCTCACGAGAAATGGAACGGTATTTGCAGAGTGCTCACACATCCTCCTGTAGATTTCAATAAAGGGGGTTTCTGTGCTTTGACCAAAAAATGTCAATAGACTTTACATCATTTCTTGATGGCATTGAGCATAGAATCCCTACTATAATAGAACTGCTATGTATATGGCTGTTAATGCTACGTGGACAGACAAAATCACTTTCAAATGTTTCCAATCCCAGATAGGTAGAATTTGTTTATAGGCAACAAGCACATATGCATATGTACATATATATATATGTGTGTGTGTGTTGCATTGTGAACTCATATATATATATGAAACACCATGTGTAAAGGCATATGTACAACAAGCATGTATACACATACATATACATGCACACACATGCAAACACACATTCACATATATGCACTCACACATGTACACATACAGGCTTATATATACATGCATGGTACACACACACACACACACACACACACACACACACACACACCCTGACACATTTCTTCTCTAAAAGGGTAACTTATGCCTCGTTTGCTCTCGTCATTATTTACTGAGCTCATGGGTTGGGGAAAGAACTTAAAACTCTCATGGTCCCGACTAGTTCACCACCAGGAAGTCACTGTGGATACCGGAACCTGAATCAGTCAGTCAGACCCAGTGCCTCTTCTTGGCTGGCTTCCGCATCCCTCCCCTCTCTGTCCCTCTGGGAGGGACATCCACAGGTCTGCTGACACTAGGAAGGTGGAGTGTATGGACATGTCCAAGGAGAGCAGTTTTTTTGAAGAGCGTAAGTGGCCACTGACTGTCTAAGACCCCCTCCCCCGCAGTTTCTTTGTCTCTGATGGACTTGGCCTGGGAAATCATTTATGGGACTCTTAGATCCACAAAAACATGTCCTCACATTTTTTTGTCCTATTGAGAGGGACAATATTCTTAAGTTTGGAAGTCTGAGGTGACTTTATCAGAATGGCAGCAACGCTCAGAGCCTGAAATACCAAACAAAATCTTGGAACCAACAGAGCGGAGGCACTACCTGGGGTATCCAAGCGTTTGCTACAAACTTCACGAGAAAACCAGGGCTGCTCTACGTCAGAACCAACCCTGCCCTAACTGCCCATTAAAAGCTTTTAATTAAGAGTTGAACTCTGTATTAACATTCTATAGTCAATTCTTTTGCCAAGACGGATCCCATGAATATGCAAAAATGGTTTTAATGTCGATTTTATAAGCAAGTTCAGCCATCTACTCTAAGGCCTTGATCCAAAAATTCACCTTCCCTCCCAGGTTCCCTTTAATCAAGCTTGGTCAGTAAGTAGATGTGATGCAGATGTCCTGCGCAGCTTTGAAGCATTCAGGTTGAATTCACTTTAAACAAAACACTGCCCCGCAATCAAATAAAAAACGGATGAAAGTAAACCAAGAGGGGGAAGAAGATCAACAAAACCCTCACCCGAGGCAGGACTCTGAAAATAAGGTAATAAATCTGTACCACAGATAAAAACTTGAAATAATACTTATGGAAAGCGCAAGACGGCCAGAGCTTTTCTGCCTTCTAATCTTGTGACTTTAAGGAAATCTGATCTCTCCAAGCCACGTCCTGGGCTCACATGAAGTCCTGGCCAAACCCTGGCACGATCTGATCATTTGTGAAAACTGGAGTAAGAAGTGCCTTCCACAGCTGATCGCGTGGGGCGCGGATCTTAAAAGGCTCATTTTATCCATCTCTTCTGAAGAACCCGCGTCTCATTAATGCGGTCATCTCTGTACTGGCAAGAATTTTCGGGAGGACGTGGGAGACAGCAATGCATTCTGGGATTGCTTTCCCTCCCAGCAGTGCGGTTCTGTCAGAGTGCGTTAGGCCTCCCTGCAACAACAAACAAGCCCTTGAATCGCAAGGTTTAGTTCGGCATTCTTTCGATTCTGGCTGATTGGGGTTGGCGCAGCTCGGCTCTCTCTACACAGTCAGGGTGGGGCTCAGGCTGCACTTCAGAATCGTATGGGCTTCACCATGCGTCATTTTCAGGAACTTGGGACTGCAAGAGACGGAGACACTGCCGGTTCTTCCGTGCTTTAGGCAGGATACACCAGCACCACTTCCTCCCAAGGCTCATTGGTTGGAACCAGTCACATGGCCCCACACAACATCAAGGGGATCCAAGAAATCGGAAGAAATTCAATTTGTGGGTGTTCCCTGGAATCTACAAGGGCTAAGTTTCAAACGCAGATCTGTGTCAAACAGAAAATAATATATAGACAGAATCTGAGGCATTATCAAACTTAAGCAGTGGTTCTCAACCTGTGGGTTGCAAGCCCTTCCGGAGTGACATAACGCATAGCCTGCATATTAGATATTTATGTTATGATTCATAGAAGTAGCAAAATTACACTTATGAGGTGGCAATAAAATAATTTTATGGTTGGGGGTCACCGCAACATGAGGAACGGAGGGTCGCATGCATGAGGAAGGTTGAGAACCACTGCCTGGTGCCGGGATTTGTTGCCTGCAAACTCATACGGCCAAATCATGTGTGGGTGAGCCCCAGGTGTTAAGGTGTGGCAGACGGACACTTAATGAACCCTGAAAAACCTCATTATTGAAACGTTCATGAAAGTTATACAGTAATGCAGATTAAAAATATCTCAGAAAGATGCACAACAACATTTATGTTTTGTTAATCTTTTCTTTGTCTTTTTTTCCTCAGTTTTAAATTAGCTCTTTGCAGATTTTATACAAATTTGCAAATTTTATACAAATTTTGGTTCACACTTTCCCCAAGTTCCTCCCACATGCACTCTCTTTCCTTATCCATCCAGAATTATGCCTTAAAAATTAAAAAAAAAAAAACCCAACTACTCACTGAGTCTAATTCACGTTGCCCAAATAGTCTTGTATTTGTGGTTATCCCTGAGTAAGGTCAAACTGCCACAGGCCATATCCTTCAAAAAGAAAAAAAAATGACCCTACCAACTCTATCAATAGCCATATGTCCTCAGCAAGAGACTTGACTTCCTTCATGTGCACCTCACCTCTCCACACTGGGAGTTTGGCTTGGCTTCCATCTGTGCAGGCTGTGTCCTGTCTCAACTGCTGGAAACAAATGCAACTGCCCTGTGCATCTGGGAACACAGTTCCCTTGTCACCGTCTACCGCCCCTGGCTCTTAGTGTCTTTCTGCCGCCACCACCAGCCCCTTCCACAATGATCGGTGAGCCTTGAGAGGAGGGTGTGTGACCCAGGTGTCTTCTTTGGAGCTGAGATTGCCACCGTCTCCCATTCTTGACACTCTGGCCAGTTTTGGGTGTCTGTGTTCATCACCACCTCCTACAGCAGGAAGCTTCTCTGATGGGTGTACAGAGATGCGCTAATCTACAGGCAGAGCGGTAAGTCATTAAAAGTGGGTTTAATACCATGTCTACTTAGCAGAATCACAGGGGAAGGCTCTCCCTGAGGGTCCATGATCTCTCTACTCATGGGTTCATTGGCTGCTAACAGTGCCATGTCTGGGTTTTGATGGTGTGGGACTCTTCCGGCTTCACCCCTGCTTCATCAAGATGCCATGGAAGAGAGGAAGAGCAGACAGCAGGTACAGCTGGGCTGGGAGGCCCTGCCTCTGTGTTCTCTCTATCCTCAGGGGATGGCTCACCTGTGTCCACCCAAGATGATGTTGGTGTCACTGTGTGGCTTCAGGAGGCTTGTTCTGGTTGGAAAACTCTGGCCATTGTTCATAGTCCCAGGCTTTGGTGAGCGGGTCTCTTTCGTCCATGCATGAAAATTACAAGTAGCCTGTGCTGGATTTCTCATGCCCCCGTCACCCTTCGACTAGACAGCTATGGGGTATTCAAGCATGTTCTGAGATCTCCTGACATAATCACTCTGTTCCAAGTGTTCCAGGGCAATAACAGCAGAAGCCAGCTTTCTCTCTGCCCCTCTTGGTCACTGATGGAGGAAGGTCATTGGTTAAAAAATAAAGAAACATTGCTTGGCCCATTATATCTAGCCTCTTCTTGGCTAACTCTCGTACCTGGACTAGCCCATTTCTAATATTCTGTGTAGCACCCCAAGGTGCGTTTACCGGGAAGATTCTAACCTACGTCCATCCTGGATTGGAGCTTCATTGCGTGTGTCTCAGAGAACAGAGCTATAGAGTCTGTCCGGGAGAGGGGAGCATGGCATCTCTGAGCTCACTTCCTCTTCCTCCCAGCATTCTGTTCTGTTTACTCTACCCACCTATGTTCTAACCAATAAAACGGGCCAAGGCAGCTTCTTTATTTTTTAACCAGTGACCTTCCTCCATTAGGTCACTGCTGCAGTAGTGGAGTTTTGGTGGCTTGAATAGGCAAGGCCCCCATAGACTCATGTATTTGAACATTTGACCTATAGAAAGTGGTACTATAAGGAGGTGTGCTCTTGTTGGAGGAAGTGTGTCACTGTGGGGGTGGACTTTGAGGCCTAATGTGCTCAAACTATGCCCAGGATGGGATACAGCTCACTTCCTGTTATCTACAGATCAAGATACAGAACTCTCAGCTCCTCTCCAGTACCATGTCTGTCTGCATGATTCCTTGCTTCTAAAAATGATGATAATGAACCAAACCTTTGAAACCGTAAGGAAGCCCCAAGTAAATGTTTTCCTTTATAAGAGTTGTCAGTCAAGGTGTCTCTCCACAGCAATAGAAACCTAAGACCGGGGTGAAGCTGCAGAAACAGTGTTGGGGATTTCTGTGTGACTATTCTTACTGGCATCAGAGCACAAATGCTCACCTCTTCTCCCTTCACATCCCCACTCCCCATTCCCTGCCAACCTCCTCAGACCCCAACTCATTGACATTGCGCCACTGGACAGAATATGCATCAGGTTAGGATTGAGTCTCACAGACACCTCCCACCCCTGTCAACCAGAAGACATCCCAGAAGCCTCCTGGGATGAGGGATAAGGTGAGCTCAAGATGGGGAGAGAGAACAGTGGAGCCATAAGTTCTCATCACTTGAGTGTCTACAGCATCTGAGAATTAGAATTCCCCTGCAAGTCTTGGACGGAGAGCAGAGAACCACGGATAGCGTTTTAATTATTTGACGGCTCTGGAAAGAAAACACTGTCTCCCTAAATGGTCTACCTGGAGCTCAGGGTGGCAGAATTGTGTGGTTGGAGACACAGTTAGCCCTGGTAAGAGCTCAGCCACAGGCGCTGCAGTCATGGGTCCATAGTGCCTCTCCATTCTTAGCCTGGAACACAGTCACAGACGGTCTGGACAGGCATTAGAATGCGGGTTCCATTCTGTTTGGTTAGGATAAAGCTCACTAAATGTTTGTCTTCATGGAGAAACACCCAGTGAGGTGACTTTTAGCCAGAAACCCACAGATCATCCCCCTCTATGACACAACCACAATGCTCCCCTCCACTTCCCTGGGGCCCTCGGTGCGGTTCATGGCATGGCTTACTGGATTCCCAGAGACCCCAGCAGTGAGTCCACAGCACCATTCTCAACGACAGTGATGGAATCTAAACTGGTACCAAACCCCAAAGACAGCGGGGAGGCACGGTACGTAGACCTGGATACCTACATGTTGTGTATGCAGGAGATGCTCAAAGCACCGGGAGGTGAGAAGTGAGCCAGTCATAGGTACTAATCTCCAGCCACGACTGAGGTGGCTCTAAAGCTACAGAGGCCGTATCTCCATTCTCCGCCACTCACTGCATGAAGCAGGCCAAGTCATCTAGCAGTTATGGGGGGAGGTACCATGTAAACCCCTGGAAGTGGCCACTAGCTACAGGAGCTGGACTTCTGACTCCGTAGAGCCCTGCCACGGCCCAGGACATAGAACCAGCGATGTGAGACAGGAAGTGGGCACTGCTCTGAAGACCAAGCCAGAGAGACCTAGTGAGAGGACACAGTCTGGCTAGGATGGCTTAACCTCTGCCCATCTGCTTGATTTGGGCAGGATCTTCAGACTTCCAGGAGCAAAGAGTAAGGAAATGATGTTCCCAGGGGAAGGTGTGCCTCCAAGCGCATCTACGTTGTAAATGAACGGCAGACAAGCTCCTATCTTCTCTTGGCCTCCACTTCTACTGTCTTCCAGGGAGCCAGAGGGACCTGCTAAGTGATGGATGTGGGAGAAAACGTGCTGGTGTCCGCAGCTCACACAGGGCTCCTCCTCAGGGAGGACTGAGCAGTCGGCTCAGAACCCAGTTCATTTAGCACTTTGCTAGCTCTGGGGGAAGGGGCCCTTCTTATCGGGGGACATTACTATTATCTTAGCCACACATCAAACACCCAAACAGACAGAAGGAACTATCTATTCCCTTCCCCCAGCTCTGCCCTGGGGCCTGTGCAATGGAACCGCAACCTTTAAGTCTACTCATGAGTCATTCCAGGCCTAGAATCTTGTTTTGAACTTAACCCTCAGCATCCTTAGCGTGGCTAGGGAGGGCAGTTTCAGAAACCAGCTTTGAAGGTCAGTATGGATGCCAGGTGAAACACAGGAGAGTCCCTGGACTGGGTGGGACCTCCCACCCCTCCATCTGGGATGGGGCACAGGATCTCACTTCAGCAGCAGGAGGCAAGGAGACCTGAAGGTGGCCCTGGGTAGCAGGACCCCAAGGCAGTGATGAGACGGCATGGGTGATGATGAAAGTAAAGCCCCACATCTTCCCCCAAGCACTGTGGGTATCCACAGTACCTTCCTTCTAGGGAGGAGCTAGGCTGCCCAGCTTCACCCTAAGAATCCCGAAAGAAGGGAAGTGGCTGGGAGGGTGTTGGATAAACAGGGTGGTAGAGGGAGGGGCTGAAGGCCATTAATGCTGGGTGAGACAGACCAAAACCAGAACTGGCAGCCTTATCAGCTGTCAGTCACTGGAGTCCTGAAGATGCAAAAACCACAGTTACGCGCATCTCACAGCTGGGAAGGCAGAAACAAGCCCCTCTACTGCCTCGCAAGGCAGAGCATCCCCGTCCTTCCCCAGGGCCCTCTCAAATGCCCATGGAGCCAGGAATACTTTTTATCCAGCTCCCTCAGTGCTCTTCAAACTCCTCCCCAGCCAGGCCTCTAGAAAATTCTTTGTTTCAAGTGCTAAATGTTTTCCCTGATATGTCTTCAAAATCCCACACCTTCTGGCTCCGCTGGAATTAGGGACGAGGGGTGCTGAAAGCCGCTGGGCAATCTCTGCCTCGCGGTGCGTATAGCTCTGCATCCTCTATCCTCTCGCTCTTCCCACTCTGTCTTTTCTCGCCTGATTTTTCCTGTTTAATGTCAAGTAAGCCAGCCTGGCTCCTCAGGGACCTGCAGCTGCAGAAGCAAGCAGGAGTGGATTTTAAATCAGCAGAGAATTTTAGAAGTGAGTCAAATGGAAAAAAAGAACTGGTATGTGACCCTGGGGCTCTGCTGCTCCCACCAAGTGCAAAGCACCCACCCTGTACATAGATGCCCTGCACGCATGGATCTTTGTGTGCAAAGAGCTCTGTGTGTGCAAAACTCCCACTGGGGGCATGGAGTCCTGTGTGCACAGCTCCTACTGTGTGCACACATCCGTGTGTGTATGAATCCTCAAGTGTTCATGACTCTCACTATGTGCATTGATTTCCATATGTGCATGAATCCCCCCATGCACAGATTCCCATGTGTGCACAGCTCCCATTACACAGATCCTTGTCTTTGTACAGCTCCTAATGTATGAATGGATCCCCATTATACACAGCTCCTACTGTGTACATGGATCTCCATTGTGCACAGCTCCTACTGTGTGCACAGATCCATGTCTGTACAGAGTTTATTGTGCATTGTTTGCTAGGTCTATTCACATTGACTTCATGAGTATATAGATACATGTGTGCAGACCTTAGTGTACATTAATTCCCCTATATGTGAAGATCCTGTATGGATGCCCCTACGCATGCAGACCTGTACTCCTACGGAGGAGTACACACTATTCACAGGGCATTTCCGAAACAGGAGGAAAGGGGTCAGAGCTGCCGCACAGTCCAGACAATAAAGCAGGAGTCAGTGAACCCCAGATTGTCTCCTAGGTGCTTCCAACACTGCTCCAGGGAACACAGTTGGCAGTGGAGACTGAGTCAGCAGGAGGGCACTTGACTAGCCCACGTGAGACCCTGGTTTGCATAATCGGCCCCACAAAGTAGCATAATAAGCAAAGAACTCCTAGAGGGTGGAGACTCAGGAACTGCAAGCCCTTGCTCAAGTTTTCAGGATCATCAGAGAGGCAAAGCAAAGGAGAAAGGACATGGCAGGAAAGCCTACATCCCTCTCATTCCTAACTAGAAGGACCAATGTTGGAAGTTGCTTGCTTCCTGTGAATCCCTGACATTCACTGGCTGGATGGTGTCTTTGCCTGGGCAGTTCATACTGGAGGGACACACCTGGCTTAGGAAATCCGATCCTGGGTGCCCCAGCCTTCTGGCAGAGCAACTCGGAAACCATGGTTATATTTTGTTTTAGAAAAACCTTCGTCCTTGGAGGACTTTCAAAATTGAGCTCTTCCCTCCCCGTATTCCAAACAGACCCCCACAGCCCCCTCATCACAAAGCAGAAAGCAGGCTGTAGGTTGTAGAACTCTGCTCCTGCAGGAGTGTGGTTCTGAGTGTTTTCACAGGCCATTAACTCCTGGTTGGGAGGCAGGGCACAGAAAGAAGCGACACTCAGTCACAAGACCAGTGGGAGCCATAGGAAGGCTGGGATGAGAGCAACAGGCTTCAGTTCTTTCACGCTTCCCAGGGACTGTCTGTTCTGTAAGGCAGGGCATCCTGGCACAGTGAGGGACACCGGATTTTTATTTCTGGTGAGGCCACAACATGAAAGCAGAAAACCATGATGATGTATTTTCCAGCCTTCATCTGCTTGATGGCCTCAGAGGTTCTGAGAATACAAGGTGCTGCAGGTGGCCCCTGAGAAGCAGAGGGACAGGGACTCCATGTCCTCAAGCAACACCACATAGCTGAGTTCACCCAAGACCTGGCCTTGCAGTGGGACAGGTCTCAGAACCTGAAACGTCACCATATCTTTGCTTTCTGTATGACTCTTCAAAAAGGGGTGCAGAAGAATGTGGGTAGAGAAGAGGGGGTGATAAAGGCTGGCATGGCTGGGAAACCCAGGCCCTCAGAGGGAGGACCCTTCTCCTCGCTGAAACTGGGAAATCCCAGTACTCCATCAGAAGGGCATGATGTTCCTCCAGGAATGTAGGTACAGGATGCTCATGAGACCTGTACAGGTAAAGGGATGGGGATCACTGAGACCAGGGGTCAAACTGAGCTGAGCTGGGGTGAAACAGAAGATCCCTCGGTAAGACAACTTGCCTAGTCTGATTCAAGACTGAGACCCAGACTTTTCTAACATGCTCTTCTCTTGAGACAGCAATGTTCCTGGAACTTAACCCCTGAAAGAGCCCCCAAGAAGTCTCTTCTCTTTGGGACTCTACTCCCCAGCCCAGGCAGGTTGATGTCATGACTGAACACATGAGCAAGGGAGGGAGGGGGCAGGAGGGAGGGGGCAGGAGGGAGGGGGCAGGAGGGAGGGGGCAGGAGGGAGGGGGCAGGAGGGAGGGGGCAGGTGATTGGGGCAGCGACGGGTACAGGCGATAGAAGACAGGTTCCCCGAGCTGGGGCTGCTGAGAGATGAAGCCTGGGTGAGCCTGACCAGTGCCTCACACTCACACAAAATGATGCTAATTATGAGTAATTGTCTAATAAGCCAGTGACCCGGGTTGTAGCTGAGGCCCTCTCTTTACATACATAGCATGCCCCTCCCGAGAGAACCCACTTCTGTCCATCACAGACTCTGCTGTTCGCTAGTCCTTCATAAACCATCTCTGTCCACTCCCCTTAGCAAAGACCTCCCACAGGCCATCTGCACCCATGCAACTTCCTCCCTTCTGCATATTCGGAGAGCCTACTGTGAGCACTCTTTGATGGATCAGTTCCCCGGGGAATGCTCTACACACACACAGAGAACCACCAGCAAGCCTCCTGTCCACAACGAACTGAGCCTCGGATGCTTTCCAGCAGAACATATGGGTAAAGGGCAAGGACCACGGGGCAGAGGAAGGAAGGCATGCCTAAGGCCCTGGAGCAACAGGTCTGGCAGGGAGAGCATGCCTGGGTGAGGGTTGCCCTATAGAGGAAGGGGATTCTGAGGGTCGAGCATGCTCAGTTCTAAGAGAATGGGCTAAGATTTTTCCTCACTAGTGGGGACCCCAGTTTCAGGTTTTTCAATAGCCTATTTCGCCAAGATAGGGCCAATCATAAGCCCTTAAGACGCTTGAGTCAGATAAGTCAGATCAGCTCCCAGTGAAGCCAGGAGGAAGCCAGGCAGACTGTGTTGCCTCAGGATGGGTCAACTCGGGCTTTTCTGTGTCTGGGGAATCTTTCTCTGAGTTAAAGCACACAGGGCAGCTTGATCATATGAAAGTCTCTTGTGGCATCATGACCTCACTTTTTATGCGCCGGGTGTTTCAGCCCCTAGAGTGAGGTCACAAGCTCCTACATTAAACACACCCACCCTTACGACTGTCTGCAACATTCACACTTAAACGCTCAAAGGCAGTCAGCTCCAGAAGATGGTCTGCTATAAAGAGAGGTACACAGACACCCCCCTCCCCCGCTATGAGACCCACACCCTTCTGTCTCCACTAAATTTGTCCCAGCGGTCACAGGCAGCTACCGGAGACTGTTTGAGCCTTAACTCCACATAGCCACTATTGTTCGAGACACGCTCCTTGTGTGGCATCTCCTGAAGGAGCAGACTCCCGAGCAGACTCCAGAGCAGGGTGGAGAGCACCTGGGAAAAAGATTGGGTCCCAGCTGCTATTTGTTATGTGAAAGCCAAGGGCAGAGTGGACCCAGATCCCTCCCAGCTGGGCTCTGACAGTCCCCAGAACGCTGCCGTACACTGAGCAGATCCATGGAGTCCCGGGGCCTTAATAATTCCCGGACCCTCTGGATCAGTGGGGCAGGCAGGGGCTGCCTGTTACTGCTTTTCAGGATGCTCTGAGGATGCCCTTGTTGGCTGCTGCAGAACTGACACTGGAGGGCTGTAGGGAAGCTGCAGCACGGAGCTGATTTTGCCAGGCAAGGTGAGCTCTGACGGGGCACATGGTGGCCCATTCTTGACAAAGAGCTGAGGCAAGAACTAGGAAATGTCTCTGGGCAGGACCCCCAACATACCAGCCTCGACCACAGGCTCTGGTGTTCTGCCTTCACCGGTCGGTCTACTGAGCACGAGCTCATGACACTGAGAATAACGCAGCTCTTCCTACCCAGGGGCTTGCACCGACCCCTTTGCCTCACCCGTGCATGTGACAAGTGCTGGCTTGCTCTTGGGGGCACCCCTCTCACATCATCCCTTTCCCATGAGCTCCCCAGCATGTACCCAGATGTTTTACATAGCACTCCTGAAACAGCATCAGCAGCTGGAGACCCCTCCTTACTTCTCTGCACAAATCTTGATACTTGTGTTGGCCCAACTCTCACAGCTACCTGAGATCAGAGCCTTGCGGCTTTGAAATGGTTACATATATGATCAGTAAAGAAACGACACGCTTAGCGGCGTGTTTCCACACACCCCCATGTAAGCAGAACCGATCGTTCAAAGCCATGTGCTTTTGCAGTCCCCAGCTGAGACGTCTCTGTGTAGGGAAATCTGCAACATTTCTCATTAGGCGTATATAATCTTTCTTTTGGGATGTATTGCCTTGTGTTCTTGCACATGTGTGTGCATGCATACAAGTCAGAGGGTAACCTCGGGGGTCTTTCCTCAGACACCAACTACCTTTCTTTTGAGAGAGGGTCTCTTACTGGTCTTGGGATCACGGAGTAGGTAAGGCTGGCATTCCCTAGAGATCTCTACCTGCTCCTGTCCCCAGCACTGAGATTACAGGCACATCCTCACCCACCACCAGGCTTGCTGTTGCTTGTTTATGTTTTTGTTTTTGTGAGTTCTGAGGATTTGAACTCAGGGTTTCATGTTTACAAGGAGAACACTTTACTGGCTGAGCCATCGCTCTAGATGGTCCTGCTCTTAGTTTCTGTGGCCGGCATCTCTTGGTTCACAATAGGGAGCAGGGGGCTACTGTTGGTGTGTGTGAACGAATGCTGAACTCCATCCTTGGGAAGAGCAACTCTCGTAGCGGTAATAGGGTGGGGAGCAGGGCTCCTGACAGACAATTCGTCATCTACAAATATTTATTTTTCTTGTACTCTTCAGCCATCCCGTTTTTCGTTTCTGTGGAATTACTTTATCTTATTATTTTGCAAATTAGCGTGCAAGGCCTTCGAAGCCACTGTGGCATTTTTGAAGGAAGTGTGCTCTTTCTCCTTTGCCATCCCCTGTGGAATTACTTTAAAAGACAAAAACAGTCTCACCAGACACCCCTGCTGATTCAACACAGAGCTACGAGCTCTGAAACAGGAAGAGGCTCCTGTTAGGAGGTTTCAAGTAGCAGAGGGATTGTTTCAGAAGCATTGTTGCCACACACAGCTTCAGGACCCACTGAGTCTACCACACCTATGCGCTTTTCTGACCATAGAAGTGCCATGTAGTGGTTTGAATGTAATCGGGCCCCCATAATCTCATAGGGAGTGGCACTATTAGGAGGTGTGGCTTTGTTGGAGGGGGTATGGCCTTGTTGGAAGAAGTGCGTCACTGTGGGGCGGGCTTTGAGGATTCCTATGCTCAGGATATCGCCCAATGTGTCAGTCAACTTCCTGCTGCTGAAAGGTGTAGGAATCTCAGCATTTCCTCAGGCACCATGTCTGCCTGCACACTATTGTGACTCTCATGATGATAGTGGACTGAACCTCTGAAACTGTAAACAAGACCCCTAGACTGTTTTAATTTTTAAGAGTTGCTGTGGTAGTGGTGTCTTTTCAGAGCAATAAAAACCATGACCGAGACATGATAATTGACAAAAGCGATCGGAAGAACACCAATAGATTGATGTTCCTTAGCACATTTGACCAAAGTATGTTACAACCTTTGCAAATATATTAGTGTCAAACTACCTTTACATCCGTAAATAAAACCGCCTTTTCCTGATGATGTACTCTTGAGAAAGTTTTCATTTTTCTTGCAAATGTCCTAGAATTTAAGCTTCTGGGGAAGCTGATTTCTTTTGCTTCTGTTGTGTCCCTCAGTGATTGGAGTGAACCACGGTACACTCTGTGGGCTCACACACTTTTCTTCTCATCTGCTTTCTGTCATGTTGACCTTCCATAGATGAGGACTTTGTCTCGGCCACCGCTGCTGCCTAATAATGGGGAGCGTGGGGGTAAAGGGGGCAGGACTTAGCTAGATACAAGTTTGTCCTGCTGGACGTCTCCCCCATCCATGCTAACTCCTCTTCACCATCTTCGCAGGCTTCATGCATCTTACGTATGGATGTAAAATATTTTATTTTGGTTTATGTGTATGCATATGTGGCTGTGGGTGCAGTTGCCTATAGAGGCCGGAAGAGGGCACCGAGTTCCCTGGCACTGGTGTTACGGGTGATTGTGAGCTGCCAGGCATGGGTGCTGGGAACAGAACTCCAATCCTCTGCAAGAGCAGCAAGTGCTCTTAACCACTATATTTAGTGTTGAGATAAGGTCTCATTGTTTCTGAGGCTGGTTTGGACCTTACTATGTAGTTGAGTCGGGGCTGTTTCTGTGTGTACATAAATTCGTGCAGTTGTGTGTGCACGTGTATGTGAGAAGGGTGGGGCGGAGTTTTCTTCTTCACTTGCTCTCTCTCTTATTTTGTGAGACTAGATCCCATCTTGTCTCACTGAATCTCTTGGTTAGGCTAGACTGCTTGACTTGTGAGCCCTAGGGATGGATCCTCCTGTCCCCGCCACTGCAGTGCGGGGAATGCAAGTGAACACCCCCACACCTGGCTTGTGCCTCTTAATAATGGGATTCCTGGCGATAAGGACCGTCGTCTCTAAGGGGCACAGATTGCCACTGTCTAGGTTTCTCTCTTTACAGAATAACTCTCCCCACAGCCAGGTATGTGGCTGGAGACTTGAACCCCAATCTGGGGCCTGGGCCCTTCCTGCATCCACTTCCCTCCAGCCCCAACAGTCGATAAAGCCCGTGACCAGCCACCTCCTTTGTCTTCTCTTCCTTATTGCATCAGAATCTTCTAAAGTAAACTCTCACCCAGCCAGGGCTGTGCAAGGCCAGAGGGCTTTGCCAGGGATCTGAGGTAACTTTCCATCTGTACGCTTCTGCTTTGCTACTTGGGGACAGGGGAGAAAGGCAAGGGACCTAGGGCTCCCAGAAACTCAGCCAGTGACTGACATCATGGGAATCTGCATGGCCTGACTCACGGTGTTTCTTAGTGGAGGGAGCGGGGCTCCTGTGTCACCAGGAATTTGCAGCCTTGTGGCCTCTGGAGGCCCAGCCCTTGGAGATGGTGTGAGATCCCATAGTTACATGGAGTACAAAGTCAAAGGGACCCTCTCTGGGAATGTTGGCCAGCATCGCGGAGTTTTCCGAATTTACTCTCTTTCATCTCTTGGCTGAGTCAACCTTCACCCAGCGAGGAAGCTGCCGGAGCTCATCTTCCCGATGGGCCACGCAGTCAGAGGGGTCCTGAGGTGACCCCCTTTTCTGCTGAGTCCTGAAAGCAAAACCCCCTTTTCCTGCCATGAAAACTCCTATAGGAGCTGGCTGCCGGCCACCATGTCTCAACACAGAGAAGAAAAATAAAACTGAGTTTTCTGAGGCCCAGGAGAGTGACAGACTCCAGCTGTCCCGCCTCCCTCCCCGGCTTGCCCAGTAAGATCAAAACAATTTAAAGGAGGGGACTCCAACAACTGTGTTTCATAGCATCTGCATTGTTTCTGGAGCCTTCTAGTGGCAAGAACATGGTGAGTCCGCTCAGGCCATGATGGGCCCTGGTTCTCTGTCCTCCAGCCGATATCTTCCCTAATGGACTGCATTTATGCTTCCCCGTAGTCAGGAGCAGAGCCTACGTGAGGACGGCTGACCACAAGGAGGGGACAGGTCTGGCCGAGAGAACAACACAAACCCCAGAATGTAGCTATCAGAGTCCACTCAGGTCTGGAAAGTGTGTTATGGCGGGGGGTGGGGGTCTGGTGCTACGGGCACCCAGCTGGCTCATCTCCCTGCGTCACCCCGTGATACAGCAAGCTTTGTGGGCGTGAAGAAGTGCGAGAGAGGGGTCTATGAAGAGATATTTGCAAACCTTGCTTGTAGTCACAGTATTCACGAAAGTCAAAAGTCAAAAGCAGGCAAGTGTCCACTCACAGACCTGTGGTTATACATAAGGCTGTAATACATGGAACATCATTTAGCCTTGAGAAGGAAAATCTTGTCATAGCTGTAAGCTGGGTGGACTTGGAGCATAAGTTAATGAAATAAGCTAGTCACAAAAAGATAAATATCACAGGATTTCTGTCCTATGAGGTCCCCAGAGGCAGAAAGTAGAATGGTACTAGGAGCCGGAGAAGGAGACGGGGAGTTGGTCTTTAATATGTACTGAGTTTTAACCTTGGGGATGAGGATGTGGAGATGGGCGGTTCTGACGGTTCTAACACTGTGATTGCAATCAGTCACCTAAAAAACAGTACAAACGTGGTCAGTGCCAGGGAACCACACACCTAAACTACAGAGTGAGCATAATTGGGGTCACAAAACCACACACCTATAAACAACCAGCATGAGTGTGGTCGGTGCCACGGAACCACACACCTAAAATACAGAGTGAGCGTGGTCGGTGCCATGGAACCACACACCTAAACTACAGAGTGAGCGTGGCCAGTGCAGCAGAACTATACACCTTTAAAAAAAAACCAGCATGAGTATGGTTGGTCCATAGAACCACACACCGAAAACAAAAGGATGAACGTGGCCAGTGCCAGGGAACCAGACACCTAAAGCTCTGTAAGGATGGTAAACTTTATACTGTGTTTTATAAGTAAAAACAGAACAGGAGATGTCCCTGCCATGGACACTGGGAGGCAGATGAGTCACGGGCAGGGTCTCTGCAACAGCTGCCTTTCTGACCTGTTGGCATCACATCTCCCGAAGCGTCTCCAGTCAGAGTTCCTGAGTCACTTCTAGGTGTTCAGGGTCAACTTTGTGCCCTTGAATGCCAAGGCTAGCACAAGTGAAGGCCATTACTTTCACCCATCTGAACTTCAGCCCAGGGAAGCAGTATTATAGGCTGTCATGGTAAGATCTCACCAGGTCATGGTCTGTGCTGTAGGCCAACGCTGGGGCCAAGCCAGTGTGTGGTTTGGTAGGTCAGGACAGTGTCCTTAGGTGTATGCAGTATGCATTTCAGGTCTTCTAGCAACTTTTTGTTTGTTTGTTTGTTTTTCAAGACAGGGTTTCTCTGTAGCATTGGAACCTGTCATGGAACTAGCTTCTGTAGACGAGATTGGCCTCAAACTCAGAGATCCACCTGCCTCAGCCTCCCAAGTGCTGGGATTAAAGGCATGAGCCACCACCTCCAGGCCTCTTCTAGTAATTTCTAACCTGAAGCAGAGCTACATATTTCCAAAGGAGAAGGTTGAGTCTCCACAGTGACTGGGGGCTGGGTGTGCTGCGTGTTGCACTATATCAACAGCATGTACCGGTGGACGAAGAAGACAGGCATATTCAGGGAGCAGACATGGGTCCCATCACATGCTCGCAACACTTCTGATAGTTAGCTAGACAAGCAACCATGCTAGCTCCCTCTACAGAAACCTTCAGGTCATGAGCTCATGGCCTGGGTCCACACTGGAGATGGTTTAGAAAGGCTGGTCATACTGGTAGAGCCTTGGGCTCTGGGTCCTTCTGTCTCTGAGAGATTTCTGGAGTGGACCTGTTGGGAATGCTCCTCAAACCTGGTATCAGAGGATGGGGACTAGAAGGATGTGGCTCTCTGCTCCCTCAAGGGAAGCTGAGGTCTAATACCACATTTGATGTTGCTGTCTCTGGAGCCTGCCTGGAGGTTCACTACCGTATACAAGTTCAGAGCCATGACATCACACACGGCACACTCTACACTTGCTGCGGGCACCCCAGGTTCACAAGCACCATCTCTCCTCACTTCCACATTTGTGGACACTGAAACAACCAACTGAGTTGCATCCTATTCTTTCGCAACAGCAGAAAATGCTAAAAAACTAAGGATAGTGGGACATGTTGACTGGACGTGCCTAAAAGCTTTGGGGTGATTCCTGTGTTTGCCCTGGATGCTGGTTCACACCCATCCGTCCACCTGCCAGCAGGTGCCTGTCTGTGGTGACTGCCATGGCAAGCTGCTTCTTCTGTGGGTACCTGAAGAGGCTCCTCCATGACCAGGTCATTTCTCCAACACTTGCTAATGATTCTTTTATTTGCTTTGCTAGAAGTTTCCTCCCAGAGATGGGTGGAATCTCATGGTGGTTTGCATTTGCACTTCTCTGAATGTCAGCCATGGTGTGGAGCATCTCATGGGCTCGCTGGTCTTTTTTTCGTCTTTGGGGAAATGCCTATCCACATTTTTTGACTCATTTTTGATTCAGATTGTCTGATTTTAATTGTTGAATCTTTGGAATTCTTTATATGTTTTGAATATTAACCCACATAAGTGTGTGTGTGTATAATTGTGTATACTTGTGCATTTATATGTGTGTATGTGTATTTATGCATGTACATATGTGTATGTGTGTGTCGTGTGTGCCTATGCATGTGTGCACTCACCCGTGTGGACACAGAATGATACCAGGTGTCTTCCTCTATTCTCCACCTTACAGTTTGAGATGCAATCTCCCCTGAACCTGAAATTCCCCGTCTCAGCTGTGAGATCTGTATCTGCTCCACAGTGCTGGGGTTACAGGTGTGTTTCCCCACACAGAGACTTTTATGTGGGTGCTGGGGATTGATGGGGATCTCCCCAGCCCCTTGGGTATTAACTCTATCAGACCCATGACCGGTGAGTGTTTCTTCCCATTCCACGTGTGGCATTTTCACCGTTCCCAGATTTTCCAATGCGGTTTAAGGCTTCATGGTGGCAGACTGTTTCTGACTTTATTGCCTGCCCTCTGTCAGTTTAGCTGAGAGCCCAGATTGCTCTTCTATCGAATGTAAACTCTGTCTCCCCAGCAGCACACAGACAGCAACAGCAGCAATCTGAACCAGTCCTTTATTTCCCCAAACTCCTTCCGTAAACTGCTCCTCTCTGCGCTAGGAGTCAACTCCCACCCCGCGCAAACCTTCTGCCCACTTCAAGGGCAGCTTTGCTGGAGTTCTCTCTCTGTTTGTCCCCCCCAGACTCATCTTTTGTAAGGAAATCCTTAAGTCATTTGCTAGCTGCTCCTGATGACCTGCCATTTTGCCATTCCTTAAGCCCCCGTAGCCTTCTCTCAGGGTGCTAATCCCACCAGAACCCTTAGGCCAGGCCAAGTCATCAAGCACTCTCCTTCTTTATCCCAAACATTCCCAAACACTAGGGTAACACAAACCTCAACACCACCCTATGGGACACAGAATGATTGATCCTGTCCTAGTTTGTGGCCTGGACACCCAATGCCTGCTGGCCACTTGGAGACTTACTTTCTGCCTCTTGAAGCTCACTCTAACATAGCCGATTCTAGGGCGTGACAATCAGCAAAGACTACACGGAGTCTGCGGCCGTCACCCCGCACTGCCTAGATGTCCTGAGTCTGCGGCAGTCACCCCGCACTGCCTAGATGCCCACCTGTCTCCCTCAAACCCCAGAAAATGCCATTTGGGTTTCCTGGGGGTAGCTTGGAAGGTGACTGGTAGCTAGTGTGGCTGTACCTCTGACTGCTGTGGGCTGAACCCCTTGCCCTGCTGAGACTCCCTGATCTACTTCTGGACTTAGTAAACAGGTTTAGGCACTTTTCTTTTCAAATACTGCCTGGACTGTGAAACTCAACAAAGCCCAGTGTGTGTCACCGTAGGACAGCGACTCCCAGGAGAGCATGCTGGAAGCGTGGGGCCTCTGATGTCAGGTCCTCCCTGCGCTCTGTTCTAGACTGTTGTGCTTGATAAGATCTCAGGGCCTTTCCTTCAAGGAGTCCGGAGCCAGGTGTAGGAAGCCACAGTTGGACCAGTACACACGGACTCCAGGGGCAGGTGTCAGCAGGACAGCGACCCTTCAGTGGTCACTACACAGACCGGAAGGTGACTGGACAATGCCCACTGTCTTTACAGCCTGGATTTTCCTGGGAACTTTGGTTCTATTGCATCTGTCTTTTGCTTGTTTGTTGAGCTGCTCCAGACGGGGGGTCTCTGACATTGCTGCTGCTGCTGATCTTCAGCTTTGGCCCATCTTCTGCAGCCTTTGCCCGTCCTTCTGTTTGATCCCAGAACCTTGCCCAAAGCCTCCCTTAGCCTTCTCTGAGCCACAACCCTCCACCCATCCTAAGGGCCCTGCCTCATTAGCTTCTGGTTCTCAGCTCTTGGCCAGTGGTGAAGCTTCACATGAGTGTGTGTGTGTGTGTGTGTGTGTGTGTGTGTGTGTGTGTGTGCGCGCGTACTCACACATGCGCACACACATGCACTCAGGCACACACACACACATACACATGTCCAGCCTGTGTATGGGATTCAGCCTCTTTCTGTGCATGCACCAAACCCTTCCAATATTCTCCTGTCCACGTCTCCCTCCTGGGGAAGACAGCGAGATGTGGACTCACAATAACTCTGACAGAGACACCCTGGATGTCATGGCTAAGGACCATCACTAGAAGCTGTTCTATGACCAGGAAGCCCAGACAGTTAAAATAAGTGCCGACCAGGATGACTAGAGCTCCCCCATGGGTGGAGGCAGGTACTGGCGAGGACCAGAGAAGTGTTCTAGCTAAGTGGCAGAACATCAAAGTCACAGACCATGAGAATGCCATGTTTTAGGGACCGGCACCTGGATCCCTGCCACCCTATTCTCATGGGCACTGGACACAGTGGAGAAGTCAGACTCCATGTAGAGCAGAGGGAAGATGGAGCAAGGTCATTCAGGTTGGCCAAACTGCTGGGCAGTGGGCATGAGGGTAAAGGAACCAACACTTAGCAAGCAATGCCACACACCCTATGGGACACAGCTCCTATTGCTTCAGGAACAGTGTGAGTCAGGTCAGCTTGTGTGCAGGTGACAGTATGAGGAACAGCCAGAGAGGGTCAGGAAGGAGATCACCTGTCCCGGCTAAACACTACTAGGCAGGGAAACGGAAAATCTCCATAACTGGAAGGGGCATGTTGATCACACTTGACATCTTCCTTGTCGGTCTGACTGGACTTGCAGTCACCTAGGAGATACACCTCCATGATTGTGAGGGCTTTTCCAGAGAGTTATAACTGAGCATTGAAAACATCTCCTAAGTGTGGTGGCAATATTCTTCGGATGAGGGGCGGGGGGGGGGAGGTAAATAAAAAGGAGAAAGGGGACAAGGCACCTGTATTCATCTCTCTGCTTCCTGACTATGGATACAACAAGGCCAGCCACCTCCTGTTCCAGCCGCCATGCCTTCCTCACCGTGATGGAAAGCAGCCTCCCTTAGTGACCAAAACGAGCCCTTCCTTCCTGGAGCTGCCTTGCCAGGCATTTGTCACAGCCAAGAGAAACAAACGCAACGAGGCACAACAGTGGGATGTGGCTCCTGTCAAGGAGACATGCGAATTGGTATTCACCCTACACGTGGAAGGGGATTTGCTGCTGAGGCTTTCAAGGGCTTCTGGCGGGGAAAGGAGCTGATTTCTCACATCACATCAGGAAGACAAGCCCCCGGACGGCACACACCAGCTACTCTGTGCTCAGCTCTCCCCTGACTCCTGTGAGTATAAAGGCCTAATCTGCAGACTTGGGGGGTAGATCTCCAGGGCCATGGACACAGGGGGTGACACCAGTGCTGGGCCACACATTCTATCTCCTCCTGGCAGTGAACACTTTGTGTCACCTGGAAGCAGTTGACAAGATGATAGGAAATGCCAGCAAGGTCCCGGCTGTGATGCAGGCAGGTTCTCACCCTTAAGACTACACATAACAGCTGGGAGGGAAAGTTGTGTCACATTTGTAAAACCAGAACCCGGGACACATTTCAGGAGGAAAATGGAATTTCTAGGCAATCTGCTTGAAGTGCAGTCTTCCTCAGTTTCCCTATCTGTGGAACGAGGAAGCCCCAGCATCCCTGGGCCTGTTTGAACTGAAACACATTATAACAGTGCTGGCCATCTATGCTACTGCACCCACTCTGGCCCTCGGACTCTGCAGAGCAAAATTGCTGTGTGCTCGGGAGCCATCCAAGAGAAGGGACTCATGGCCACCTCGCAGCCAGGACCTCTGAAGTTTGCATGCTGGGAGACTCCAGAAGCCTTTATCTTTCTTGGTAAAAGGCCCAAACTCATCCATATCCCATGCTTTGGATGCTGTCGGGGGGAGGGGGAGGGAGAAGACAGGAGGATATTTCACCAACATGGTGCTCTGGTACTCGGTGCTCAGGAAAGGGGTTGGGCAGCCAGTGTTTCCCAGGGTCTAGGTAGAAGGACTGCGGAGGCACATGCAGGAGGGGTGGCTTATGTGTCTGTGTAGCCCAGGCATCGACAACCCCAGAGCAGACGTCTATAGTAGTCTATTATCAGAGCACCTCAAGGCACCTCACATAAGACCTCTGCTCACTGGGATAGCAGGCTCCCGAGTACCCACTGCTTCTGTTCCAGTGAGGTCCAATCTTCCACCCTGATCTCCCTTCCTCGGGCTGACCTGGCTCTTGAGTTGGGTGGGGCATCCTTAGAGCTGGGAGCCACCTCCCACCCTGCACCCCCGGGATCAGTCAGACTTTCCTGCTCTGAGTCACCCTGCTCCCAGGGCTCTGATTCAAGGACGAGGCCCCTACAGGGGACTGACCCCAGCCGTTAACTTCTTGCTTCCTTGAGGTCTCTACAAAAGGAACCCGCGGTTTTGGATCAAGGACCAAGGTACAGGCCTGGGAGCGCTTGGCGTGTTTATGGTGGAGAGCACGTTAGAGAGGATCTGAGTGTGGGAGAGCCTGTCCATCACCTCTGGCCACTTCCCACCTTGCTGATGGAAACTCACAAAAATGTCAGTCATTACGCTGAAAAAGATTTGGTCATCTGGCAAGTGTGGCCCTAGAATTTGCCAGGAGTATGCGTCAAATGTGTGAAAGAAAACAGGAATAAAAAAAAATTAGAATACGCTTAAGATTCCAAAAGGAGACGATTCAACCCCAGGGAGTGAGCTGGTGGTTTATTCCATGCAGGGGCTGCAGAGAACAGGCCCCAGGAAAATGGATACATACAGGGGGGCCCAGCCCCCAGTCAGAAGCTAAGTGTACATGGTGTCGCCAGCCTTCCCAGGTCCTAAGCACCTGCCACACAGAACACCAGGCTGGGTCCTGGGTGCTGGGTGGCTAGCTTGTTACCCCATGGAATGGCAATACAAACACCTGCAGGTGAGCGACTCCTTTCCTGCTCCTGGACTGAGGTGGCTTTAGAGCATTCTTCCCGGCATGGCTCAGGGGAGTGGTCAGTGAGTTCATTTATGCGTGCTTGTTTCCTGTTTCTGGCCTGCTTCCACACTCCGCAGTCATGAGCACACAGAAGAGTAGAGATTGCAGAGAGAAACCAGAGTTCTGAGGTCGGCCTGCCAGTGAGAAGATGGGCACGTGGGGGCGTGGCATCTGTCCTACAGCTGAGCACCAGCCAAGGACTTAGTGGCAGATGGCCCTGGCAGGTGGAGCTCAAGGTGCAGCCTCATAGTCAAAACTGCAGCTCCTGTGGTTAAGGGGAGAGTGTGAGCTATGTTGGTGACCTAAGGCAGGGGAATGCCCCCAGATTAACCCCACAGTTACTGTGTGAGGACTTGCACAGGGTCGCCCATGGATTGAGAAAAATGTGATGATGTTTCTCAAAAGGCCACTTTCTAATTTTTGTCGTATGACTAGGGAACACATCCAAGGCCTGCAGCATGCTCGGCCACGCTCCATCACTGAGCCACCTTCCTGTACCACTTCAGTAGATGTAGAGAAGATGCTGAAAGCAAGTTCTAGTGAGAACCCATCCCCTGGGGAGGGGGCACTGAGATGGTGTGATGAGCACACTGCTTTGTGGAGGTGGGAAAAGAGGGTGGCCAGCCTATTCTGTAGGAAGAAGTGCTAGTGGGCATCCTCGGTCTGTAAGAACCACTGACCAACTCTGGGTCTGTGCTCCCAGATAGCGAAAGTGATACCTGCCCGCCATTATAAAGCATGGTGGTCTGCATCCCGGGCTCACTGCGCATGGTTTCAGGCTACTTCAGTGTATGGCAGCCAGAGGGGTTTGCTACTTTGTATAGTAGAAATGAAGATGGGGGAGGGGGGTTCACATGACTGTTCTGTGTTTGTTATTGACTATTATTACTTTCCCCGCTGTGTCAAATTTATGAATGAAGCCCTATGGTGCCTTGGGTAGGAGGAAGCTGTGTGCATGGAGTCTCATACTATCTGCAGGCACCAGGGACTTCAGTTGTGTCCCCGCGGACAGGGAAATCAGCTGTGAGGAAAAACACGAGGAAAGGGAGATATCCCCCGGGATATCTGTCCAGTGACCCTCCCACCCCCATCCCCCGCCATCTGGCAGCTCTCTCTGGAGCATGCTTAGAATTTCCAGTCTGGGACTACACCATCGCCACCCTGTAAACAGTCCCTTCATACTAACTGGCTTCTGTTCAAAACATATGTCTCTTGAGTGGATGTGGAGAGTCCTGATGTGCGGCTAGACTGTGATTCAGGGCATCTCAGAACTCACCAGTGGGAACAACACTGTGTGGATTTCTTTGTTGTTAGGCAAACCTGCTGTTATTCACTTAGAGCAGTGGTTAGAGCCTTCCTAATGCTGTGACCCTTTAAGACAGTTCCGCATGTTGTGACGACCCCCATCATAAAATTATTTCCTTGCTACTTTGTAACTGCCATTTTGCTACCATTATAAATCGTAATGTAAACATTACTCCCAAATGTAAACATGTAACTCCCGAAAGGGGTCGAGAGCCACAGGCTGAGAACCACAGACTAGCAGGATTCCTAGAAACAGTGTTGCTGGTCCATAGGGTTCTCCAGCTGGGGTGCGGCTCAAGGGCAGAACACCTGCCTCACGCTCCAAGGCCCTGACTTCCACCACCAGTGTAAAAGCGGTAGTGCAGATAATTCAGAAAGCGCTTTGAAAACAGATATTCCCAACCCAAAAACACCAAACTCTTCTAAGGCAAATTGCATGATTATCTCCCAGGGCAGGGATGGACGGGAAACAAGGCCTGCTCCCCGCCTTTCTCAATTCTGAGAATGACCATATGTTTTCATCTAAATGAACCATAACATCTGCCTATTTTATTTACATTTTCCTGTATTATCATTGAAATTTTGCACTTTAATTAGTTTTTTTAAATTATTGTGAATGCCTCTTTTTGCTAATCTTTTCTAAGTCACCATTGTTTGTCCACTGTCTACTGGGAAAATGGACCAATTGTAAAGTAGACCACAGGGGATGTTCCTGGACAGAAATGCTGAGGAAACACCTTCTGTCTTTCCGGCAGCTTTTCCTCACAGCTGTCTGAAGACCTCAGCTGTGTTTTAGACATGATTGACACAGTTTCTGGCCTATAGAAGGCTAAGGTTTGATGGGGTGGAAGTCACTCTTTGGGACCTGAGCTGCTACACTTAGGATGGGCAGCTAGAGAAACTGGGAGCCAGAGAGTTCCACCGTGAACAGACACCGTGGGGACCTGGAGGACAGTAGCTTCAATGTCCCAACTGTATCTGTCTATGGTGCGACAGGTGATTATCCCTACCAAATGCAACCGGAGGACAAAATCCATGTGCCCCTTGGGGATTCACCAACAAGTCTGACTTTGTTTTCAGGTCTCTGGAACAGGTATGCTGAGGGGAAAGCTGACTGAGTGGCTATTTTCCCACCAGCCCTCCGCTTGGGGAGAGTGATGAACAAGGGCAAAGAAGGAGGGGGAATTGCAAGCCCAAGCGTGCTGACCTGGCTCATGTCACCTGTAGGGCATCTCTGGAAGTCACAGGAGGAGAGCGATGGTACATAGATGCATGTAAGCAGGGGCGGATGTGACAGAGTCTCTGCTGAGTGACTGAAAAGCTAAAGTGGATGGAGAAAAGGGCAGCGTCCCTAAGAAAACAAGTGTGTGCGCTGGCCATGCAGGTAAGCAGTGTGCAGCAAACCAAATGCATCCATCTGTAGTTCAGAGTCCCACAGATGCAGGGGAGCTCACCAAGGGCAGGAACAGAGGGGTGCAAGACCATACAGTGGCTATAGTGTAAAACGACCCAGTTCTTTCATCAAGCCAACATCGTAACTTAACCAGGGTCTCAGGCCACTCCTGTTCCACCTACACTTTCGGATCTCTCCTTCCCTTGGGGTCGGGGGAGCATGGAGGTGGGGGGAACAGTGTCACATGAGGTGAGTTTGTCTGCTGGCAGCCTCCTGGGGATGTGCAGAAAAGTCCTTTCTACCCAGATTCTCAAAAATTATCTCTGCACTACAGCGCATGGTACAACCAAGTGGTACTACCCAAAGTGTTGGCTTTCGTAGAGAATCAAGACTGCGGACCTGTGAGATGACCCTGCAGGTAAATGCACTGTCCATCAAGACTGAGAACCTAAGTTCAGTTCCCAGAACGCACATGATGAGTAAGAGAATCAACATCCGCATGTTGTCCTCTGACCTCCACACATGGGCTGTGGCACACTCGCACAGTACATAGATGATGGATGGATGGATGGACAGATGGAAGGATGGATGGGTGGGTGTATGGATGGAAGGATTGGTGGATGGATGAAAGGATGGATAGATTAGAAGTAGATAAATAAATAGTAAATATAATATTTTTTTAAAGAATTGAACCCTGTCTACAAAAGTGCAGAGCCCTCCAGTCCGTTCCTCTTGGCTGGCTGGGTGGCTGTGACGATGTCTCAAGGACATACTTGGAACACAGCAGAATTAACCAGTCTTGAAGGAAAGAAAAAAAAAAAAAAGAAAGGTGCAAAGGAAAGAAAACCTAATTGCCTTGAATGACACGATGCCTCTTTCCTGGTGTCCCTCCCTTCTGGGAACAGCATCTACACAGAGGATGGGTAGGGATCTTCTGTCCCTGCTGTTGGTACCAAGGCTTGGAGGGTCTCTATCTATACACCAGTCTGAAGTGGTCTTCGTTTTAGGTGGACAGACTAGTCCACATGGGTCTGTCCTGACACTAAGGTGGGCGAGGCCACCTTCAGCCACCTCATTACCAACATACAAAATGTTCCCTACCCTTGTCAGCGGGTGTTCTACTCTACCCCAGCCCTCAGAGTTCAGGAAGTCAGTCAGGCTGGGAGAGCTTGAGCAGACATCTTTCTTCAGTCAGAGGCAAAGGAGGGTAGGATACCAGAATTTCTGACATAGGAGTTGGTGGGGGTGGCAAAGAGAAATACACAGAATACAAAATCTGTGACTTGAAACATTTTTAAATATTCCATAACTATAGGGTCGAATGCATCCCTGTTATGGAAACACCATCACTAGAACACTCCAGAACATTTTCCTCACTTCGTGTAGAAATCTCACACCTGTGAGCCGTCACCTCACTTCCCTGACACCAGCCTCTGGCCGCCTCCAATCAGTTTTCCGCCTTTATACACACTTCGTGTAAACGAAATTGTACAAGATGTGGCCTTTTTCAATTCATCTCTGGAGCTTCGCATTTTTTCAAGGTGAACCCTAGCAGTCTGGCCTTCTTCCTGTGTCTAGGTGGAAGTCCTATTATGCATCCCCTCCTGAGCTGATAGACACGGGTGCTGTTTCTGCCTTCCAGCTGTGGTGAACATATCTACACATGTACAGGCTTCCATGGGCACACCTGTTTTCAAGGCTCCGCATCATGTATCCGTGATGGAGCTGCTGAACGAGATTGGCACTCAGAGTTTTTGGTAGTTGAAGGGCTATTTTACAAATGGGGAAACTGAGACCCAGAAAGCCCTCCTACATACACAGAAACACCTCAGAAAACTGCACACCTGGGAACAGAAAAGGGTCCCTTACTCCATGCCTGACTTCGGTTGTCTCATTCTCGATCCATCAGATAGATAGAAGGCAGACGGTTTTGCCTGAGAAGGCCCCCGGGGAACCAGCCTGCTTCCCACAAAGGCAACAGACTTTGGTTTCTGTCTAATTAAAAGCTCCTAAATTAGAAAAATACCACGTCAGAGGTTTCTGAAGGGAAAGAATCACATGTGATTTATTCTGGAAACAGTGACCTAAATTAATTGCAAAATCCATTGTGTGGAGTCACGCCGCTCACACACAGCCGCAAGCATTCATTCCCGGAGGCCGCACTCGGCAGGCACCACGCAGGAGGGGCCCAGGCGGTACCCAAGGACAGACACTCGGGGAGATCTGCTTTGTCTTCGCTTGCCCTTTCCCTCTCTCTGGGCAGAAAAAGTGAAACTACATAATTGGCATTGAACAAAGCACGCTGTAAACACAGAGCTGCGCAACACGGGCCACTCGACCAGGAGACGACTTTAGGAAAGCCTCTGCGTGGCACCTTCCTGCTCTACCGGGTGGTCTGTGTCCGCTTTCTCTGTGTCTCGGCAGCACCTGGCAGGGTCTCCTCTACAAGTCGCTCTCAAACGCAGTGGCTTTTGAAGCATCGGCGACCGTGGAACTGTACCTATGGTTATTAAATCCGGGAGAGAACAGTAAACTGAATAACTACTTCCCGCTTCCTCTCTTTAGCTCTGTGGAGGCTGACGGCACTGGGTTCACACTCAGAGAGGGATGGGGTCTGCGCAAGGCTTCGAGGCCCTAGAGATGATGCCAGGGTAGCGGGACAGCTCTTTGTACACGGCCCTTGGGGGCTTACTCTCACTGCCTCCACTGTCTCCAAAGGGTCTTTTCTGGCCCCTGGCCATTCAAGCCTTCTTCCCAGGATCCCATCTCCTGTTCTGAGGACCTCAGCCTTCTCTGGCATGGTGAGGCCTTTGGTTCTGGTAGCGGCTTCAGAAACAGGACGACTGCTGTAGTTTTCCCTGGAAGCCAACAGTAGGCCAAGGCTCTGGACCATGTGGAGTGGTCTAGCCTGGACCAGCCTGTGCCCACAGGACTGCTGAGGCATTGTACTGCTATTGTTCTGGAAAGGTGGAGCAGGCTTGTTCTGATAGACTTCTGTCTCCTCAATCTCAGTGGTTCTCAACCTTCCTAATACAGTTCAACCTTTAACACAGTTCCTCACGCTGTGGTGACCCCGGCCCGTAAAATGATTTTTGTTGCTACTTCACAACTTCACTCAAAGTAATTTTGCTACCGTTATGAATCATAATGTAAATATCTGATATGCAGGATACCTGATATGGGACCCCCGTAAAAGGGTCGTGCGTCCCCCCAATAAGGGGTCATGACCCACAGATTGAGAGCGGCTGCTCTGAGGAGTCCTGGGCTGAGAGGATGGGACACTGTGGGCAGGGGGAGTCTGAACACCCTAAAGTCTTCTGCTTTCTTCCCAGAATCCCCGATTCCCTATTGAACCCATTTCACTGCACTCTGAGCGCCCCCCCCCCCGCTTATATCTCAGTTTTTTTCACGACTTTGTTCTTCTTGGGAAAGGGGGCTTCTTCCTATTACGAATCATAAACGTCCCACGAAAGTGTACAACGTTCCCTGGGGCCGTGCTGAAGGGAAGTTGTTCCGTACTGAAATCACACAGCACTGCCCACCTTTGGACTGTAATACACAGAGAGAGGCTGCGACCTAAGACCAGTATCTGAGACGAGCAGAGGGGTGAGAAGGAGGACTCTGATGCCCCTGGCTCTTTAGAGGATACTGAGGAGATGGCTCAGAGGGGAGTTCTGAAATGACCAGCGATTTGGCGATTGGAGAAACACCCCCTCAAAGTCCACGCTACCTTTACAGTCTAGCTTGCGTACGTGACATGGCCGTGCCCTTGACGGCCCAGGAAAGATCAACCCCGTAACTCTCTCAGCTCCACTTGAGGGGGGGTTACCTGTTCTGCCACACGCGCGGCTAGGGACATTCTGGTCCCCTGTGCAGTCTGGGGTTAGGTAAAACAAATCATTTTGGAAGAGAAAAGTCTCTTAGATATGGATATAGATATCTGATTGGGGGTATTTTGTTCTACTAGTTAGAAAAAACATTCTAGAAAGCAGGAGTAGCCGCTGGTTAAAAAGAGGGGCCTCCAAGCACGCATGTGGGTCTTGGGGTCTGGGAGAGCAGTCCACACTGCATGAACTCCCAGGACTCTAGAATGATGGGATCCTTACAGAGGGCATGTTTGCCACTCCGGTGTGGCCTTGTCACTCTGGGGGACCTAAGACCAGGCTTTGAGTATTCCTCTACTGCCTTTAGATGGGGACCCTCACTTGGACCTCAGTAAATCGTTTTTACGAAGCCGACATCTTAACTAAAGAGTCATCCAGTGCCCTGGGTCAGAGGAAGAAGGACAGAATTTGCAGAAGGAAGGATGCTCGCCAGGCAGAAAGACTCAGTAGCCAGATCCTTCACTAGAAGGCCCCCACCTGCAGGTAGCAGCCAAAGCAGATGCTCTTGAAGAGGAGAACCCTGGTGGCTGGGCCTGCACTGATTGATTGTCATAGTTAGGAGCCAGTGTACACGCAGTCTGTGATTCAAAACCAATTGATTTCAGGAAAAGCAAATCCCAGTGAAGATGCAGATCATATATCAACCCCAAGCATATCAACAGAGTCATGCTGATGCTCAATCTAAAAAAAAAAGCCTCCCCTCCTCCTTTCTCTCCCACTTTGCAGACATCTAGACATTTTTCACAGAAATAGTAGCAGCACTTTTATTTGTCAAGAAAAGCAATCTCTTTTAGAATAAGATTAAAAGTTTGCACAAGTTTCCGGAAAGCGCCCCAGTCAGTGTCAAGTTTGCCAGGCCTGCCAGTGACCTGGCCTGATTCACTGGGGTCACCCCTCTTAACCCCTGGGGTGTGAGTCTGAGAAAGACCATTGACACTCTTATCTTCTAGGGTAGGCAACTGGCTGTTGACTACTGATCTCTCGGCACACCCAGCTAAACCAGTCCACTTACAGACCTCAGAGGGATGACCAGAGTCTTCATCTCTAGTTGGGGTGGAAAGAAAACGCTGGCTGCGAGCATTTCCGCTCAGGGAGAGCTAGCTCTGAGCGGAGCACTCAAAGGCACCCACAGGACAGCAAAGCACCAGCTTATCAAATGCGGGCTATGCTTCTTTTCTGGAGTCTGTTTGTTTTACAAGGCAGCCCCTTTCTGCTTTCCAAGCAAGCAAGACTTTCTGGGACCTTCTGAATAGGGCTCACAGCAAGGCTGGGTACATGGGTGCTAAACTGAAGGTTCAGGAGTCAAGAGTGCTGGCTGCTCTTCCAGAGGATCTGGATTTGAGTCTCAGCACCTACATGGTGGCTCATAACCATATGTAACTCCAGCCCCAGGGGATCTGATGCCCTCTTTTGGCCTCCAAAGGCAGCAGGCACACACACACGTGATACACGGACATACATGTAAGCAAATAACCCACATGCGTAAAGTAAAAATAAAATTCTACAAAAAGAGACATAAGAAAAGAAAAGAAAAGAAAAGAAAAGAAAAGAAAAGAAAAGAAAAGAAAAGAAAAGAAAAGAGGGTGGCGCTTGCCTGTGGGACAGCGGGAAACGGCACACAGGGAGCGAGTGGGCCTGCCTCTTTCTGAGCTGGGAAGATGGTTACTGAGAGTCGAGATTTCCTTCAAATCCAGCCCCTCCCAGTCACACCCCAGATAAGCCGGAAACACTTGAACTCCAGAAGATCTTTCCCCGAAATGTGCCTTTGATGGACATGCTCTTTAGGTAGGATGTGAGCTAGACAGGCAGGTTTTGAACCTGCTGCCTGATCTTGAGCTCGGAGTTTCACCCCATACTTCATGAAAGCGGCAGAAAACTGAACCACAGAATTCAAGGGCTCAACTAGGTCAAAGATGCTTCTCCTGAGATCCCAGAACTGAAGTCACAGTTCTAAAGAGGCAGAGACTGGGTTGTCCCATCTTCCCTTGGTCACATGATGAAGGCAAGCATCAGGGAAGGGGCTGAGCCCTGAGCGGCTCCAAAGACCCAGAACCTGGGGTTCTCAGCCCTGCTCTGTCTCACTCATAATCACAGGACTTGGCAAGATTCAGAACAAAACTTAGGGAACAATAACAAAACCTTCCACACTGCTCCAACACTGTTCACACGACAGCTTCCCAGGAGCACCGAAGCTTTCCTGCGTGTTGGAGGAAAGTCACATGCTAACCTCTTCAGCTTCTGACCCAAGGTTCCCTTTGATGTGACAACCATTGGTAATCATCAAGACGGGGGTGGGGGCAGGGGGACTGGGGAGGAGGGGTTCCACTGTGCCTCAGTTTACACCAGCATGAAAATTACAGCCCTAACATAACATTCTCATCCAAATAAACACGAAATTAAGGCAAGTTAAACATAGCTAAACCACATCGGAAGGCTGGCTGCAGAATGGAAACATGAATGTGTTCTCAAGACAAAGTTCATGATTTGAAATCTCATCCTGTGTCTCTGTTACTGTCTGTCTGTCTGTCTGTCTGTCTGTCTGTCTCTCTCTCTCTCTCTCTCTCTCTTTCTCTCTCTCACACACAAACTCTGCAACTTCAATCTTTACATTACTTGGTGAATCGCTCTAAATTATCCTTAAACATTTTTTTTTTGTTTGTTGTTTTTCGAGACAGGGTTTCTCTGTAGCTTTGGAACCTGTCCTGGAACTTGCTCTGTAGACCAGGCTGATCTTGAACTCACAGAGATCCATCTGCCTGCCTATGCCACCCGTGTGCTGGGATTAAAAGAGTACACCACCACTGCCCAGCTGATAGCCTTAAGGATTTTACGTGACTTTGATGAATATAATGTTGAGCCAATAGGATCTTAGCATCCTCAAAAGTAAACACATTTCCCTTTCAGACAAAATTGTCCACAAATCTATTTGCAAAGTGCTTTCTCTACTAGTCTGGAAGTCAGCTCCTGCTGGAATTGATGTTTCTGGAATGCTACTCTTTGCTTGGAAACTTCGAATTAATTATATACTGAAACTATATCAAGACCTCAAGTTCTATACAGAAGTCCAATAACACAAATAAGGAAAATGTATGTTTGTATAGATTTTTAGTTTATTACTTAGTAAACGTAGTAATGATTCCTTATGAAACTGGACCATTTAAATTCAGAGATTACTTTTTTTTTTTTTTTTTGGTTTTTTGAGACAGGGTTTCTCTGTAGCGTTGGAGCCTCTCCTGGAACTAGCTCTTGTAGACCAGGTTGGCCTTGAACTCATAAAGATCCGCCTGCCTCTGCCTCCCACATGCTGGGATAAAAGGCATGAGCCACCACTGCCCGGACCAGAGATTAATTTTTATAGAATATGTTTAATTTTATTTTACTGGGAAGGGGAATTGGGAGAAGTGAGAGGGTACAGGGAATGAATATAACCAAAGAAGTGATATACTTGAAAGAAAGTGTCTTCATGAAACCCAGTGTATGGAAAATGATTATATGCCAATAAATACTTTAAAATGTTTTAACTTTGGGATGACTTTAATTTTTCAGGAGGTTCTGTGCTTTTACTCATTTCTCCTGAGCATGGCGTCTTCTCAAAGTCTAAACTTCGTAGCCCCTAGACCTTCAGGTGTTATCATTTTATTCCTGTGTGTGCATGGTGTGTGTGTGTGTGTGTGTGTGTGTGTGTTCAGTGCCCTGCAGTTTTATGACATGTGTAGGCTCAGGTGGCCATGCCCACTTCTGAAGCAGTGTCTGACTTCTGAGCCTTGTCTTGGCTTTTGAAAACAGCCACGCGTGCGTCCCTTCCGTCTTGTTCCTTCTGTAGTCACCTCTCCGTTTCTTGGCTACAGTAATTTACATATCTTTGAATTTTATAGCCTCCCTTCATGAACTCACGGCTGGGGGAGAGCTTTGTGTTCACTCTGCTTTCTGGAGCAGCTTCTGTTTCCCCCAAGAAAAGAAACAAACACACTCCCGCACTCCTGCCCCACTCACTGGGCATTAAAGACACCAGGGAGACTAGATGGACGCTGGTACTAAGCCGAAAACCTGCCACAGAGTGCAGCCTCTAAACTTGGCTTATTAAAATATCAGTTTTTTTAAAGTCCAGATTTAAACTCCAGCTATGAGTTATAGTGCCCTGCACACAAAGAGTGGACCTCATGATGTCTTTGCCAGGCAAAATTAGCCCCGTATCTGTGCCTCTTCTACTCGGGAAAGACGCAATGCTTCCAGGCTTACAACCTGTTTGAAAGGGAGGCATTTTCAGACAACTGCCCTAAAGGACAACATTTTCAAAGGACCTCAGAACCCACTCTTCCAGTCCCCACACCATCCAGATGGGAGGCAGGGAAATGCTGTTGCTCTTTAAGAAGTTCAGCTGCCCCCAGCAACTCTCACGGTAGGGAATTCCTTAAGACAGTCTCACTGGTATTTCAGGTAACTCAGCTGTTTGGTCTGGTCTACTCCACAAACAAAAGCCCCGCAGCAATTCTGCATTTCCGCTCCTCTCCAGGAAGAGTTTTCTTTGGAGACTAACTAGCTCCCCGGATGCAGCAAACATCTCCGCGAAGCAAGTTTCCAGAGCTCAGGAGAAGCTGACATGGGTTGAAAGGTGTTGGGGGACACACATGTTGTCCATAGGAGCAAAACTTGCTCGGGAAGAAAAAAAAAGGAAGAAAGGAAGCAAGGAAAGAAGGAAGAAAGTGCAGTGGTTGAAGATGAAAACCCATACAGAGTTGGCAGAATAGGAGACAATCATGACGAAGACCGTAGAATAAATTATGGACGAGAAATGGCTGCATTTCCCTGTCCCAGGCCCGGTGACCGTGACCCTGCTCAGGGGTCTACAGCATCTCACAAACACTCTGGGCCTCTTCGGAGACTTCTTTCAGTTAGTCAAGTCCCACTGACTGGAAAGACTTCCGGCACCTATTTTGAACACCCAGCCAAGTAAAGACAGAATAAACTTTAGTATAAGCTGGGCTTCATGGACTGGGCCATGTTTCTCTCCATGGTCAAAGACAATTTAGGCTTTGTGTTGTTAACGGAAATATGTCACAATAAACATTAAAAGTATATACACTTTACCGAAATGTCTAGCTACACTCTGCCCCCAGGCAGACAATGAATGTTTCTTGGAAATGTTACAAAGAAATAACTAATTGCAAATAGCAACATTTCCAGGAGACTAAAGTAATGTATTTATGCTCCTTAAGAGGAATGGGTTAACAGCAAGAACACAAAGGTATTCCTTAACAACCAAGGCAGGTCCAGCATCAGTGTATCAAACGTGGATGCATTTGGAAAGAACCCTCTGTGAGTTCAGACATCAGCATACCTGGCTAGTCGTTGTCTTCGATTATATAAAAGTAAACATGCCTGTATCTTGCTTTCCAGCTCAATGTGTTATCTGATAGTTTAATGCCTTTTTGTCCAAATAAGCTCTTAACATTTTTCATTTGTTTATTACAGATACTGCATTTTGGGTTTTAAAGCATATTTGATTGCAGTATGTGATTAGGTCAAAGCTTTTGAAGAGAGGAATTATCTTAAACTGAATTTTCAGTGTCTCCACTAAATTCTTGCATCAGGGTACTATCCATCTCCCGGTGTTGACTTTCAATAATTTTCCAAAGGGCTATCTTAGCAATAATACTGTTGACATTCTCCTTAAACAAATGTGGTGTGTGTGTGTATAAAAAAGATGGCGTATTTCATCTGCTCCTGCTTCCTCAAGCGTGCTGTGAATCACGGCGGGATGAAGCGTGAGTGGAAGTTAACTAATGGACGCTCATAATTTAGGCAGCAAAACCAGAATTAATGTATTATCCCTCCGTAGCTTCGCGTACTTGGCCAACCCAAACTTGCTTTCTTAGAGAAATACGTGACTGAGACAATTCCCATCTGCTTTTGACAGACACGGGAAGATTCCCACAAGTGACTTGGTTAAAAGCATTTCTTAAGGACTATAAAATGGTCATGATTCCGGGGGATTATTTCATCAAAACAGTTTTTGGTGATAAGAATAAAGGATGGAAGAAAAGAAGGAAGGAAGGAAGGAAGGAAGGAAGGAAGGAAGGAAGGAAGGAAGGAAGGAAGGAAACCCATTGTATAAGATCAACGTTTTGTAACCAGAACAGCAACTTCCAAGATATTATAAAATGATAAAAAAAGAAATAGATGTTTAGGACAATGGGTGGCCATGCTGATCGTGATTCATCTAAATTTCTTCTGTGTGAAGTGGAGACTTTCATTTAAAAAAAATAGTACAAGATGCGTGGGTGAAAAATCGAAGGGAAATTAAGAAGGAAAGATTTTTTTACACCTCTCTCCCCCAAAAGATCTCAGCAAGGCCTCCAGAGAGCGGAGCCCCTCAGCCTTGCCTGGAAGACATTGCCTCTGGGATTGCCTAGAGAGTCTGCTAAGCAGCTGGCGCAGGACGTCCTGTCCTAAATGCTCTTCCAGAGAGCAACACACCTTCCAGGGCTCGGCGTGTCCAGTGCCTTTCTCCCCAGGCAGGGCCTAGCGCTCACTGCTTCTTTACCTCCACCACCACACCATGCTCAGACCTGTTACCCCGCTGGATCCCTTGCGGTTGCTTACCGCGGCGCAAGACCCCTCTATGTCTTTTCAAGTTCAAGACTGGTAGGCTAGGCGCCCAACTCTAAATAAGATTCACCTGCCTGCCTGCATCCTGCGACTCCATGTCGCTGTACAAACCCAGGCCTGAGTGCTTGGAGTCTCCTGCGCTCCTAGCGCCCAGCAATTTGCTTCTCATGGCTGTGACCCTGGAGCCCCAGCGCAGGACAGAAACCTCCCTGCCTTCTCAGGTAAACTCCGCGGCGACATCATTGTACCTAATGGGAGGGCTAAATAGGGCTCGAACGCTCTAGCATCCGAGGCGAGGGCCAGAACTACAGTCAGAAAGAGCTGGTTGCCTGCACCACGCGTGGACTCTGTGGCGCCGCAGAATGCGCGCGAAGCAACAAGTGGGCCACAACCCAGAAGGCATAGCATCTCCCGGCCTTTGCTGGCCTGAAGAAGACGTTTTGACAGCTGCTCCCCATGGGGTCACCCATAGACACCCAACCACCAAAAATGGGAAGTGTGACCATTTGTCCAAGAAGTGTATTAGGACCCTGCTTGGGAGCCGCTAGCCGGAGGGTTCCGAACTGATGCCCCTGGCAAAAGGCCTCGGACTTGCCTCCGGGACAGAGATGTTCCCATCTCCCGCCAATCCTTGCAGGGTGGAGAAACTCAACCCTTCCCGTGCGGTGGCCTGAGGGATCTCCACGATGAAGGATGCTCTGGCCCGCCCGCCCACCAACCCGTGCGTAGTGGGTGCCCAACACACGCAGCACCTACCCTGGCGTGCGGGTCCGGAGGTGGGTGGCGCGGCGCTAGTGGGAGGCGGACATGGACCACGCTCCCTCCATGCGCCACACGGAGAAGGCGTAGCTGAGACGCTCGTGAGCCACGTAGCTGCAGCTGGTCATCTTATTGTCCATCTCGTCGCTCTGCAGAACCTGGTAGAGGAAGTCTATGTACCTGGCGGCCAGCTTGAGCGTCTGGATCTTGCTGAGCTTGTCAGAGGGGAGCGTGGGGATGATCTTGCGCAGCGCGGCGAAGGCCTCGTTGAGCGACTGGGTGCGCTGACGCTCGCGCACGTTGGCCAGGATGCGCTGGCTCTGCAACTCCTCGAAGGACTGCGCGCTCGGACTGCCCTTCTTGCCGCGCTTGCCTGGGGTCGGGCTGCCATCTTCGCTTGACTTCTTGCTGTAGCGCCGCTTCCGGCCGAAGCGCTTGGGCTGCCGCTCCAGCTCTTCCTCGCTGGTGCCCAGACTGTCCACGGGGGACACAGGCGAGCTGGATCCCTCCTCCATGGCGCCCGCCCGGCGCGCGTGGGGCTGGGGGGCGCCGAGCGCACGCCACTCGCCAAGCCCGCGACCGCGGAGCACAGGCTCCTGGGTCGCCTGCAAAGTCTCTAATTTCGAGGCCGGCTTGTGCAAAACCGAGGTCTCCGGGAGAGGAAGTTATTCTAACTTTTTTGGAAACTCTATCCCGGCTGGGTTGCTAAATAGCTGTCAGGAACGAGGGCGGCGCGCTGATTGGCCACGGTGGCCAGGGGCAGGACAAGTTCTGGGGCCTTCGCCGGCCGCCCCCCCCCAAGGAGGGGGGGCGGCACTTTCAGTTTTGTCTCCTCTTTTTCGGCCCTAACTATGGCCGGCATCTCGGAGGCCGGGTCCGCGCGTGCAGTCTGCGCTGCTTCCTAAGCCGCGGGCCGCTAATCAGCGGTGCTGATCCTAGACTCAACGGGCCCTGGCTTTGTCTGAGCCTCGTGGAGCAGATTTGGTCCCTGCCCGGGTTCAGGATCTCCACGAGAGGTGGAGGAGGCGAGTCCAAGCCCAGATGTGCACCGTGGACCAAGGACGCAGCTGGGAGCCTCTTTGGGCGCGCACTGAGACCTCACCGTCAGCAACGCGATCCTGCCCGCAGTGAGTGGAGCTGTGCAGGCAAGCAGAGAGCCACGACCCCGGGCAGGGCAGACACTCGCGTGTCGGTAGAGATATCCACCTCCACAGTCTCGCCTCTAGGATCCATAGAGACGCCGCCCGTCTCGGGCCAGAATGCAAGTTGGAGGACCCTTTTTAATTTCGACCTTCTGGATGAACTTCGGTTTGGACACCTTTTCAGACCCTACCTCTTAATGCCTTAAGCCTAGGTACCACAGCGAGCCTCTGCGGGAGCGCCGGGTGCCCGCCACGCCCGCCTGCCTGGCCCTGCCCAAGTGCTGGGTCCGGGTTTAGGGCTCAGCCTCAGTCTCTGCACTCTGCTTCGTTTGCGAGCGGGTGGTGAACCCAGAACTCGGAGATTAGGGAGAGGCAGGCCCTTCCTGAAGTCCCCTGCTCTGGGCACTGGTGGGTAGCTACGGCAGGGGTGCTCAGGGATGCAGAACATTGGGCCAGGCCTTAGTGAACAGACATCACCGACCACGGCCTTTTTGCCATCTGGACTCTCAGCGACAGAGCGTTTGAAGTGCTTGGGGTCTCTTTGTTCGCCAGGCCGCTCTTGCTGGGGCCTGGAGGTGGTTTACAGCTTCCTTGCCTTTGAACCTATTCCCAGGTGACCCGGGCTCAACTAGGCCGGGCTTGAGCATGGCTGTCAGAGGAGCCCTGTGATCAAGGGCTGGCTAGGTCTTATTGAAGTTGAACCTGGGGCCAGCGACTCCTCAGCTTCAGCAGCTCCTGGGGGCAGGCGGGGCCACGAGGTGGGGCCCGCGGGCTGAGACCACTGTCTTGGGAAGCTGGAAGGGCTGTGTATGACACCTCTTGCACTCTCACCAAAGACCTGGTTCCCTGCTCTTGGGGACCAGCAGCACCGGGAGCAATGCTCCATGGTGAGCAGGCCCACTTGCAGACGACGGTTCCCTAAATGCTCTCTGGCTTCAGAGGATAGTTAAAGTTTCAGTCACTGTGCCCAGCCGGACCCAGGCTGCGTGCCTTCTGTCCTGCCTTCTGGGAAGACCATATTTTATTCAATGCCCCAAAGTAGCCTGATTTCTTCTTTTAAAAATTTGCAGCTAATTTTAGGAGCAAAAGAGAACACCCAGACCTCAGGTTCCTGCCTGCCTGGGGTGGCTTTTCTGGGAACTTCCGGGTGAAAGAGTACAGAAAAACTAGGTCAATTTTGCCACCCTGTATCACCCAGGGTGAGGAGTACCCCTTCCACGCCACCCCAAGCTCAGACCCCCTTTAAAGTCTGGCTTAAATAAATCAGGTGGTATTGTCCACTCCCTAAAACCAAAGGGTGTTTTCCCTGACAGAAGCCTTCCAGTGTCCAGCCCAGCCCCCTCCCAGCTTTTGTGTCTGCGTGTTTCTCTTTCTCACTCTGTCTTCTCCTTTCCCCTCCTCCACGAGGCGGAGGGCATAGCTGAGGAGGAAGGGAGAAGCCTCCTCACAGGTCTCAAGCAGCCCAGGGCTCAGTTCAGCCTGAGGATGAGGAGTGGGGACATTGCATAGAACATAGAGCTGCCACTAAAAATGGGGGTTCCCTTCATGTTGTGGTGACCCCCATTCACAAACTTACTGTGTTGCTACTTTGTAATTGTAATTTTGCTACTGTTACGAATTGTAATGTAAATATCTGATATGCGACCCCCAAAGGGCTACTGACCCACAGGTTGAGAACCACTGACCCAGGAGCTAGGCATTTTATCCCAGGCCAAGGTGGCCAGCCTTTTGTGGATTCCCAGCCAGCAGCTCTCTTAGGTCTTTGCTCTTCTTCAGTGTGGGGTGGGGTTTTTCTATCTTAAACACTTCTAACAAATCAAAATTGTATAGAGTCGGAGAAAAACGCTTGCTGGTGGAATTTGGCCTGCCCTTCTCTCTCAGTCATTGCTTTAGTTGAAACTTGAAAATACAAAAGAGAGAGAGAGAGAGAGAGAGAGAGAGAGAGAGAGAGAGAGAGAGAGACATCGACAATGCCACAGTCTCTCCAGTGTTGTTGTGAACCGGGCGATGGCAAGGTGACACTTGGTCTCTCTTTCTCTCAGGTTGGTTAAAATGAAACGCTAATGAAAAAGGAACCGGATTGGGAAATAATATTCTGGCTATTGATATCGCCTGAATTTTTTTCCTTTTACAAACCAAGATTTAATAAGGTTAATAAAACCAAAGTATTAATAACTCAGGAACAAAACGTGTTTGTGTGTGGATACCCCCCCAGACCACCCAGGCTCACTCAGACATGTGTGAAATATCACGCAATAAGGGTTCATGGCACACATGCAGTTCTTGGTATATTTATTCATTATCGAATGTGGAAAATCATGTCAACGCTTCTTTTCATGTGTGTAAAAATGTGTGCTTTGTTTCACGGAACCTCGATTTATTAAATAAAAATACAGCCTGAAGTTTGGAAAGCTTCTTCTATAGTTTTCTCTGCACCAGGCACCCTGTTTTCACAGTGAACTTAATGGCTGCTGGCTAGGTATTAGTGACAGTAAAGAACTGTCACCTGGAGATGGTCTTCAATGCTAGGACACTATCAGACGGCTCCTAGGCTTTATTGGGATAATAAAACGTGTGCTTGATACTCAGGAAATATTTTTTACAATCCCTCAGAAGCTGTATAGAAAGCAATAAATATGAGTTCAAACGCTACAGCTGCTACCTTTTGTCGAATCGCAGGTACAGTAAGCATACCTGTCTGCTCCTGCAGGCTCCCCAAGTAAAGCTATGAGAGATGCGATCAGGCATTTAGCAGGGCTCCTGTGTGTACATGCTGGTGAGCTGGTGGGTTGTCACCTCCTCTTGAGTTGAGTGAGGCAAAGCTCAAGCAGATGACAGAAGCCAGTATTTGTGCAACAGACCCTGCAACATCTCTCAAGAGGTTGAAGATGCCTTCTTGGCTCTTTCACTGCTCTCAGAAGCAGCTTGCCAGTGATTTGCACAACAGAAGAACCCAGGTACCTTTCTTTTGAATCATTGTCTCAGACACAGGGCCAGTGAACATGACACTCTATTTATGGGAGCCCCAATTCCAGGGGTGGACATTTGAGAATTGTGCCAAGCTGGTGGCCTGTCTGTAAACCGTAGGAGTCTTTAGATTGCTTTGCTGGATGTTAGAACTGTTTGTGGGATCATATGCTATTGGCTTGTTGACATTACCCTGTGCCATTGTCGTTGCCCTTCTTAGATGGGTTTGCGTAGTTCAGAACGCTCCCCGTGTGAGCATCTGATCGGCAGGCTGGGGAGCTGAAAAGGCATTTACTTCTCACCCTAAGATCCCAGGCTTAAGAAAGTCTCCCAGTGAATGACTGACTCCTAGGGATGAGTCTGATGTCTTCCAGAAAGAAAGCCTCAGAGCCAATCCCGTCCCCATGACTGAAGTCACATAACAGAGACTGAAGTCACACCTCAAAGGACTAGAACTCAAGTTCAAGGTACACTCTAGGTCAGAAAGATTCTGCTTTTAAAACTCCTTCAAATGGGTGTGTGCTGTGACCTTACGGCAGCACTGTGTTTGCTGTTACCAGGGGTTTAGTCCACTGTCAAGGCTAGAAACATCCCTGCCCTCCCTACCATCCTTCTCCCGTTTCTTCTTGATTTGACGCTGCCCTGGCTTGTGGAACTTAGAATCAGCTGAAACACCAGCCTCTGACAACACCTGCCTTTTCCCGAGAGGTTGAACCGAAGAGACAGCCTACCTTGAATGTAGGTGGCAGCTTTCCAGGGGCTGGGGTGAGACTATGGCACAGGAGAGAGTGAGCTGAGCACTGGCATTTGTCTCTCTGTGCTTCCTGATGGAGTCAGTCACCACCCCCACTCCAGCTGCTCTGCCTTCCTACCCATGAGCCAAAAGAAGCCCTTCTTGCCTTAAGTTGTTTCTTGCTAGCATTCCATCAGGACGATAAGAGAGACTATTAAGATACTGTCAGTGTTCATGTTTCCAGTGACAAGATCAGCATTGTTTCTCTGCAGCCTTAACTGTAATTGTTTCATGTCTTTGGGAGTCAGGGTTTCCAGAGACAAAGGAAACAGACACAGATATTATCTGAGAGGAGGTAAGTAGTGATGCTGATTCTAGTGGAACTGGGGATCATCCTGTATTTTCTTATCAATGGGCATCCTGGTGCTGACCCATGGAATACCTAAGATTATTGACCTTTCTGCTATCTGCAGGAATGGACCATTGGTCAAGGTCTGGAGCCAAACTTTACCACATCAGACTGGAGCATCTTTTTGTAGGGGAAGGTGAGGACAGGAATCTGTCCCAGCCTACTTGGTAATCTTAAGAGGAGAAGAGTCTAGATATGGTTCCACAAGCCAGAGCAGGGCAAGATAAAAGGTCTTGGGATAATGGCCATGGATAGAAGCATATACAATACAATCAAATCCATGAATCGCAACATCAGTCAAACACAAGTCCGGGTGCTCACCATTGGTGCTGCTAGGACGTTGGCCCACAGCTCTGGGAATGCTGGACAAGAGAGCAGGGACAAGCATGTAGCCAGGCTTTCTTACCAAGCATGCTTCGAAGTCACTGAACAGTTGCTAAGAAAACAGCCCGTTCTCAGGATGCTCTCAATGGGTGAGGACCCCAGCATGGGAGAATGGGTCTGAACACTGAAGGCAGACAGAAGCAGCCCACCCTGGTATGACTAATAAATAGACCAGCTCTCCCAGTACTGCGTTCTGGGGCCAGTTCCAGGAAATCTATGGTGAAGATGGCTGGGTATAATGTGTCACGTGGTGCTTTTGACTCTGCCCCTTCTGCACAGTTCCCAAAGGGTTCCTTGCACTTACCACTTACCAGCAGGTAAGACTGGCTGCATCTGGAGCCATGCCACTGGCTAAAGGGTGCCTAAACCCCTGCACTGGGATGGTACCTGTGGCAGGAGCTCAGGACCTGGTATTCTTGGTTTCAGAAAGTCAAAGAGCAACCCATTCAAATCTGCTTAGTGAAGTAAGAATGTATTAACTCATTTATGTGAGTGTCTTGGGCTTGCTCAGGCTTAGCTAGAGGCAGAAGACTCAATGATGTTATCTCTGGCCTCTCCTCTGTGTCTCAGTGCTGCTTCCCTGTGTGTGGAGATCTCACATCTGAACCAAGAGGCCTGAACCTCCAAGGTGAGAACTGACTTCAGGGTGAAGGGCTGTGATTGCTTCTGTGAAACACAGACAGGAGGTCAGGCTGGTGTCTTGAAGGTGAGGAGGTCCTTAGGAAGAGACACTGGGCTGGTGACAATGGTTGTAGGTTTACGAACTATGGAAAGAGGTGGGCAAGCCTCCTGAGGCTGACACAGAAACACATACTAAGTTTAGATTTCCTGCTGGTGGCAGTGGGAAGCAATGAGATGTCCCGAGGAAGTGATGGCCATAATCGATTTGGTTTTGAAGGCAGCTGCCAAGTGGCAAGCTATTGCGGAAGACAGCCAAGGAACGGCTGCACGTGTGCACACTCATGTGTGCAAGGGGGGGGGGGGAAAGAGAGCATGTGCACCTGTGTGTACCTGTCGGGGTGAGGAATACAACATATGCCCACGTGTTTATGCGTGCATATATGTGTTACCACACACATGTGTATGTTGGAGGGGAGTGTGTTTCTGCAAGTATATACACACGTGTATTTGTACAAGGTATGGAGGATGAGGGACTGATTGCTCCTGGTGTGACAAGGATGCTGAAGCCTGGCTTGGATTTGAGTGAGGTCACAGTCATCCTGCACAGGACAGCAACAGTATCTTTGTGGTTTGGTTTAAACTAGTTGGGACAGGAAGACATGCAACTTACATGCTGATTCAGTGTGTAAGGAAACAAATTAACAAGGACCAGCTACAGTGCTGGCTACAGAGAACGGCAGTCACAAGAGACTTGATTCTGCCACAGTCATTGCCTGCAGTGACCTTGGATTAGTCCACTCAATGTCAGGGGACTCTGTCCCCCTGCAAATGAACAGCCTAATGTGAATAAGCAGTTTCACTCAGTCAGAATGAAGGCCCCCTCCTTATTCAGAAATGGGAACCTATGTTGGGGACCCGAAGGCATTGAGGGAACAGAGTATGACCCTCTCTACTCTGAATATGTGCAGGGGGCTT